>NC_056547.1:2916646-3016646 GCF_910596095.1 Thunnus maccoyii
AGAAATATCAATACAAGCCAGTTTTGTCTGACACAAAGCTTAACAGGTTTACCTAAAACCTGATGTAGTCTGGTATGACGCCGGCTAGCAGCTAACGTCAGCTGTTTTGTCACAGCTGTTTGGTCAAATTCTTGTTTCCCTTCCTTTTAAAACCTTCCTCAACTCAAAAATACGTTATTTAGCTTCACTGTACAGAATGATGTACGTGTCGAGTTTGACACTAGAAAGGTTGTTTTCACATTCAGCTACTGAAAATGGAAAGTTTCTCTGCGCTCATTGAAGATTTTACTGGGGTGGGAGCTGTGAGCAGTGACATCACACATAGTTTGAAAGCTAGTCCGGGTCCAAAATTCAACTTACACAGGTGTGACGTGGAAACCTGAAGCCTCCACTGAAATGAAATATATTTACATATTTATAGATGATGGATTTTTTAGAGTATGTTAAATACGTCTTATAACAGGCTTATTACTACGAGGGATATTTTTATGCAGCCTACCTGTCAACATATGCCTGTTTATCCTCTGTGACGTTGCGTAGAAAACAGAAGTCTGTCTGAAAACAACAGTCAAACAAGTGTTTTAGTGGCAGATATCATGTCGTTCAGTCTCAGCGTGCTATAACTGTTGTATAACTGACTGTTGTTGACTTTAATCTCCTTAGAACAACAGCAGAAGAAAAAATAATGTTCAGCAACAACTTTGATTTTGAGTATTTTGGAAGTATTTCATTGACAAAATGACAAACAAAGAATTAGCTATATATGGTGTTGAGCTGGTCTCTTTCCAAAATGATTTGAATATCTGTTAAGAGCCATAATAAGACAAATAGTAGGTGGATCAACGTCACGTCATTAAAGGACAAGTCTGTCTTAAACCAGCAGTCAGGTGTCCATATGAGCAGTGAAAGAGGTTTTCCTCGCTGTAATCATTCCTCCTGTTCATACTGGATATTAAAAGATCCTTCAAATGTGCTTTCAATGGAAGTGATGGAGGCCAAAATCCACAGTGTGTCCACACAGTCGTTTAAATGTTGATGTGAAGCTTTATATTCAGCTTCAGCAGTCTGAGTTAGTCATATCAAGTGGATATCTGACACATTTACAGTCTTTTTAAGCATCAAATTCCCTCTTTGTGTTTCCTCGGACAGTGTTTCCCTGTTGAGCTGCAGGTGGAAGTATAGTAACAAAAAGAGGGACTTCCATTGTAAGGTCATTATGAAGGGATCTTCTACTGGTCAGTATGAACAGGAGGAATGATTACAGCAAGAAAAACAGGTTTCACTGTTCATTTGGGCTCCAGGCAAAAATTGTGAGCTCATCCTTTAACTGAGTATATATTCAGCTAAAGCGTGGACTTATACTGAATATATGGGCCTTATGAACAACATTAATATTGCAAATAATTCCTTTTTTTTCTGACCAACAAATTCAAAACCCAACATGTGTTCAGTTTACCAACACACACTAAGAAAACCACATTTCATTCACATTAGTGGACCCAGAACCATTGAAATCGTCAAATTTTTAGCTTAAAAATGACTTATATGTTCCTCTAACTTCATTTCCTGTTGATGGACTCTAGTAACCACATCATCATCTTAGTATTCCTGTCTGATATTAATGGAAATATTCAAGATCTTGTTGCAGGAAGTGAAACATATGTTGATTTCTTCTGGTAAGGATTTACTTCCTGTTCATTTTGACATTAGAGTAAAATGACATTTAAGTTAATGATACTGTAACTCTATAACAAAAATTTGGCATAATACTCTATTTGATTATTCAGCAGTCACATTACATTATACATTATTACATTATGGCATAATAATCATAGTCACATGATCGGGGACAGGTATAGATGAAGCCTTTCACTGCCTTGAACTCAGTCGACACTAATCCCAGTTTTCATGCTCTCTAAGAACAACCTGTTGTAGCTTAATGTTGAGGCATTAACAGACATACAGATAAACAGCAAGCGGGTTACATAATTCCCTTGTTTGTACAGTTTGTAGACCTTTGAACTACTCGTGCCCTCTGAAAATCCTCTCGGTGTTAGTCCAGCGCCGCCGGGTTAGAAGCAAGTGGCGACGGGCCAAACGAGGTGCTCGTCAAGTAGGTCAGCCAACAGTCCGGTCTCATGTTTCCCCCACCACACGATTCTTGACATTTAGTTCCCTCACATACAGTAAACCTAGAAACGTTGGCCTGATATACAACTAAAAACAAGTCTTAATAAAACTGAAATGTGAACTTTGTTTATGTCATTTCAATTTAAAGTGTAGTCAGCGAGGTTCTTCTCCACAGACAATAAGAGCCCACGTTAATGTTGTTTTGTGTTTATTTAAAAAAAAGGCACATTTGGAAGCTCTCTTTAATCCTACATTAAAAAAAAAAAAAGCTTATGACAACACGAGTAAAACTATAGCTAAAAGCAAATCTAAACCTTTAACCCTTTACTGGGATGTAGGATAGTATAATGAGCCTCTTTATTTGACAGGATAAAACAGGTGGTGCAGCGGCCGTCACATATATGCAAAGACCTCTGACGTCACGTTTTACTGCAACGCTGCACAGATAGCACTGCTAGCAGATAGCACATCGTCCGACTGGTTCAGCTCATCCACAGCCAATCAGAATGCAGTATTCGTGCTTTATGCTGGTTGCTGTGCTATTATGTGTATTGTTGACAGCGTTCCTTTCTCGTTTTATCCATTTTGTGGTTTTATTTTTCATCTCATGATAGTAATTTTTTCACTGTGTACCTTTTTTTTTTTTTATGTCTTAAGAAATGTTTGACAGTTTGTTGTGCTTTGCCTGGATGTTTTTCTGCTTTCCGGACTGTGTTCACACTTTATAACAAGGCAGATTGATTGTCGTGAGCTTCCAACAAGACAAACTAATCCGCCGTGTCTTGTGTTTTTCTAGGCGTCCTCATCTCCAGTGTGGTGCTGCTGCTCTCCCAGAAAGCCTTGTTCAAGTTCTACACCCTCTTCTTCGCCGTTCTCCTGGGCATGGCGGCGGTCCTCATCAACTACTACGCCACCTCTCACATAGACTTCTACAGCGCCTACTACAAAGCGGCGCTGGGCTTCAGGCTGCTGCCGAGGAACGGGCCGACGCTGTGGCTGGGCATGGCCGCCGTCCAGCTCGTCTTCGGGGTGGGCTACGTGTTCCTGCTCAACCTCCAGTCCGTGTGCGCCGCGCTGGTGGTCCTGGACATCATGATCCCTCTCTGGGGGTTGATGATCGAGCTGCCCGTGGACGTCAGGCAGCTGGTGGCCGTGTTCTCGGGCCTGGCGCTGGCCCTCAACACGGCCGTGTGCCTGGCCATGAGGCTCAAATGGTTTTACTACTCCTGCCGGTACGTCTACCTGCTCGTACGGCACATGTACCGGATCTACGGGCTTCAGCTGCTGCTAGAGGACACGTGGAAGAGGATCAGGTTCCCCGACGTGCTGCGGGTGTTCTGGCTGACCCGGGTCACCGCCCAGGCACTGATACTGGTCTACGTGGTGCGGGCGGTGAGGAGGGAGAGCGGCGACGCCACGGGCGCTGCAACAGACGGCAGCTCTGACTCACAGGTAAGATCAGAACCGTTGAGTCTGCTTTTAATGCAGGTCTACAACGTAGAAAAGAAGAAACTTAACTCACCGGCCAGGGGGACGGTTGGATTGATAGTTTAGACGCACATAAAAAACACATACGGTGCACATGTCTACACTGTAAAGGGACAAACATGAGTCGTTTCCTCTGAGCCGTCATGCCAGATATTTTATTACATGTCTGTGTGGTGGATAGTCTTCTAAGATTTACTCGCCAACCGGAAAATCTACCTGCACTCTGCGCTTGGCGGATGTTTATTTCGGACCCTGTCTAGACTCCAGCTGATACATCAGGATGGATGATTTCTTTTATATCAAATCAGCGTTTATGTCGGCCAACAGGTAGCAAGAATTTTCAGTACAGAAATGCCAAAGATACGTTTCAGGTTATTTAAAAACGGTGCCTGAAAAGTTTTTCATCTGTAAAATGTTGTGCTCAGTATATATCATGGTGAAAAACAACCAAATTTAAAGGATCCTTATAAAAATGTTATGTATATGTGTTAAAAAGACAAATATCTGCTAATATATCGCTATCAGCTTTTAAATCTCATATATTGATATCAGTGTCAGCATCAATAATCCAGTATCTGTCAGGCTCTAATGCTGGTTCTCGTGTAGCTGTGTGACTGTACCGTTTCCATGGTTTCTTGCAGGGTTACCTGCTGAGCTGGGACGTGTTCTGGGATCTGACCAGTAACCTGATCATCTCCGGCTGTGACTCCACGCTCACCGTTCTGGGGATGAGCGCCGTCATCTCCTCCGTGGCGCACTACCTCGGCCTCAGCATCCTGGCCTTCATCGGTACGACTGAGTGTGTGTGTGTGTGTGTGTGTGTGTGTGTGTGTGTGTGTGTGTGGTCCGCAGGAAATATGTGTACATGCTGGACAACATTTAGGAACATTTAGTGAAAATGTGCCTGAAGTTTGGTGTTTTGTCTCATTCAGGTTCGACGGAGGAGGAAGATAAACGTTTAGGTTTTGTGGCTCCCGTTCTGTTCTTCATCCTGGCTCTGCAGACCGGCCTTAGCAGCCTGGACCCCGAGGAACGCTTAGTATGTCATCACAGCACCCACAACCGATAGACACGTTGATCACTAATTTGTGTATAATATGTCGGGTATAATGAGAGGATGTAGAGAGGGATCAGAAACTGGATGTTCACTGTGTTTCTCAACTTTTTCTTTAACTTTCTTTATTATTTCTTTTCTTATCGTTTCTGTGTCGTCTCCGCCTTTTCCTCTAAACTAGCTTGACATCTGCAAGAGCTGCTGCTGCTATTAAACAAGCTCTTCCTAAAGCCTCTGATATACATACAGAACTCTTAAAGGCCAGTTCATGCTCTCTGCATCCACAGACAGCTGCACACAAACGTCTGCAGAGCATGAACCGGCTTTTATAAAAATAAACAATCTAATAACCTCCTCAGATATAACCATGTTTAGTTATGTTTATGTTCTCAACGATTCGTCTGACAACTAAATAATAGAACTTATTACAAACAGAACTGCATGAAGTTATAGGAGAATCCATCATATGAGGGTTGCACATTATGAAAATTCAACCATATTTCATACTTAAAGCTGCTTCGCTTTTAATAATCAGTCAATTTGTGTTGGTTTATTTAAAAAAAGATTGAATTGATCAGATCGCCACGGTGCACAGTTCTATCAATACTCTGTAAAAGAAGATGCAGATGATATTTATGTTTTCTATTTGCTTTTATTACAGAAGTTTGTCTGTTGTTCTTAAAGTCTGTTGAAGCTCACTGGCATGTTGAACTGATTTTATAGAGAATATCCTCTTGCTATCGTGATACGTCATGAAGAAACTCAGAGGTTGTGGTTTAGCGTCACATGTCAGAGAGTTGAACCGTCTCTCGCTTTGCCCCCCGAAGGTCCGCCTGAGCCGCAACATGTGCCTTCTGCTGACGGCCATCCTGCACTTCATCCACGGCATGACCGACCCCGTCCTGATGTCCCTCAGCGCCTCTCACGTCTCCTCTTTTCGCCGCCATTTCCCCGTGCTGCTGGTGTCCCTGGCGCTCTTCGTGCTCCCCGTGGCGCTCAGCTACGCCCTCTGGCACCACTACGCCCTCAACACCTGGCTCTTCGCCGTCACCGCCTTCTGCGTGGAGCTCTGCCTCAAGGTGAGGACGGAGGGTTTGATCACGGGTTCGTTAAGCTCTCGGTGTTTCACGTCTGTTTCTCAGCCTGTCGTTGTGATGTTTGTGCTTTCAGAGGTTGATACATGTAAATAACGTGGAAACGGTCATGGAGTCTTTGTTTTCCTGCGGGGCTAAAGACGCCGTATGTAACTTGTTTCCCTCCCTCCCTCCAGGTGGTGGTGTCGCTGACGGTCTACGGCCTCTTCATGGCCGACGGCTTCTCCAACGTTTTGTGGGAGAAGCTGGACGACTACGTCTACTACGTGCGCTCCACGGGCAACATCATCGAGTTCCTGTTCGGCGTCATCATGTTCGGGAACGGCGCCTACACCATGATGTTCGAGTCGGGCAGCAAGATCCGCGCCTGCATGATGTGCCTGCACGCCTACTTCAACATCTACCTGCAGGCCAAGAACGGCTGGAAGACCTTCATCAACCGCCGCACGGCCGTGAAGAAGATCAACTCCCTGCCGGAGGTGCGCGGCGACCAGCTGAGCGACATCGAGGACGTGTGCGCCATCTGTTACCAGGAGTTCGCCACCTCGGCGCGCATCACGCCCTGCCACCACTACTTCCACGCGCTGTGCTTGAGGAAGTGGCTCTACATCCAGGACACCTGCCCCATGTGCCACCAGAGAGTCTACGTGGAGGAGGAGAGCCGAGACAGAGCCGCCTTCTCCAACAACAACGGGGGCTACGCAGCCGCGCCGCAGGACGCCGCTCCAGCAGCCCCTCCGGCGGCGGGGGAAAACCAGCACGGACAGCCAGACGACGAGCTGCCGGTCGACGGGGCGGCGGCTGGAGCGGCGGCGGCCGCGGGGGGGCCGGGAGAACTGGACAACGAACTGCTGGAGGACAACGACAGCATAGAGTACGACGAAGACGAGTGGGGGACTCAAAACGGCGGCACGCCGATAGAAGAAGACTATATCAATGATGACACAGACTCCACAGAGGACTGACAATAAAAGATCTATAGATAAATATACATATATCTTTATTATATTTAACTTAAAAAGAATTATAAAACACAACTTCAGCAACTTAATTTGTTCTTGAAAAATGTCAGGGATGTCATTTTCTTTTTTTTTTCTTTTTTTTTTCTTGTTAGTTTCTTTTTGTTTGATTTTGAATTTGGGTTTTACTCTATAAGGGCTCAAGGAAGAGTAACTGCTGCTCTCAGTCTGTGTGTATGAATGCATCTGTGTGTGTGTGTGTGTGTGCGTGTGTGTGTGTGTGTGTGTGTGTGTGTGTGTGTGTGTGTGCGTGCGTGTGTGCGGGGGCTGCGTGACGTAGACCACATGTGGGCACAGCTGTCTCTCTACACTGTTTATTTTCCCCACATCTCAAAAAAAATCACACACACACATCAGTCAGATGAAATAAAAATATCAGATCTCTGCCTCGTTGAGCAAACTATTGAACGAAGGAAGGAAGTTTCAGCTACTGTTTTAAATTTAGTCACTTATGCAGCCCCAATGAGCAGGATATATATATATATATATATATATATATATATATATATTTATATATGTATATATCTACCTGGTGTGTGTGTGTGTGTGTGTGTGTGTGTGTGTGTGTGTGTGTGTGTGTGACTGCCGACATGAAATGTTGCTCAGATGATGTCTTAAAGATGCAGTTCACGTTTCCCTTGCAGTGTATTATTTGGAGGGAAAATGCTGGAGAGTGTTTTGGTTCGTTAACGACAAAACCGCGGAACAAATCCGAGCTCGGATCAATCTGACGAGTCGGTGTATTTGAGTGTTTCAGGACTGATTTTATAAATGTGAAATAAGTTTTTTTGTGTATGTTTGACTGACACGGCAGACTCTTTGGGAATAAGAGAAGACTGGAGCGGTGATCGTCGGCAGTTTTTAAAGGCTCAAAACATCGATTTAAATCGTCTAAACTAAATCAGCCTCTCAAAATCCCGACTCGCAGATTGATCGCAGCCCAAGTTTGAGGTTTAATTTGTTCCAACGTTTTTTTTTTATTTTGTCGTCTTGAACAGAATATTTGTGAGAGAGAGAGAGAGAGAGAGAAGCAGTTTTCTATCAACTCTGCGCCAACCAGAGAGGAAAAACAAAGAGAGGTGTGTCTGATTTTTAAAGTGACTTCCTACTGTAATCACTGATATACCTCTTATCATTACTTAACTACTGGTCTCTTGTGTGACCGCGCTTACATTTGTGTACGTTATTGTACATATAATAAAAACAGATACATGCACACTTTCTCCTTTTTTAGGATAAAAGAAGTTTGTTTTTTTTCTCCCCCCCCCCCTGCCCCCCTCCCTCAGTTATGCTACTTTTCCTCATTTCTCATAATCAGTATTCAGTTTTGGTTAAAAGCTTTTTTATTTTATTTTCAGACCCAGAATCGGTTGTTATATGATAAAGAGTGCTGGTGTGGAGTCGCAGTGCAAGCTTACAAATGAAGAGCTCGATCCCAAAAAAAAAAAAACAAATGTATTGGATAAAATGATTTCTCTGTACATGTCCCAAAAAATCCATCATGAAAAGCTGCAAGTTCTTCTGTCTACTGTGAAGTACTTGCTTTCTTTTTTTTTTTTTTTTTTAAAAAAAAAAGGAAAAACATGCCATAATTTGTTTTTAACGTATGTGCTAATTGTCATTTTTTTGTTCCCCCAAAGAGTGTCATCGTGTCATTCGGTAAATGCACCTTTTGTTTTGTTTTGAATCACTGGTACAAACAGGAAGGTTTCTTGTTCTGTCCGTATATCTCGGCCGACAAACGGAGACGACAGCACCTTTTTTTTTTTTTTTAAACGAAGGCTCAAACTGTGTTTCTAGTCTCAGGGGTCCCGCTGCAGGGCTGGAAGAGTACTTTCAAATACGTTTTCCTTTTGAATTTCCAGGCCTTAAACATACTTTACGGGCTGTAGGAATGTCTGGAAAAAGTTCTGACGTTAAAAAAAAAAACTGTTTCAGAGGTTTGCAGAGATGCTGTCGTTTCATACAATCTGTGATATCTGTGGTGACGTCGAGCTACGAGAAGCGGACCGGTCAGCAGCAGATGTCCTACTGAACACTGATCCAAGATCTTTTAACTACCGGCACTAAAATGTGCCTCGACGGTATCTTGACAGTACAACAGGTCCCTGGATGACTAGAGATCTTCATCGTGCATTTGTATTAGCTTTCAAGCACAACTCCTACGAGTATTACCTTGTTTAGACTTCCACAGCCTGAACGTCTTTTAGGGTTTGAGTACAAACTTATGTTTATTACTGTTGTAATTATCAGTTGCAGAAAATTAAGCTGCAAGAAATGAGAAAGAAATGAGGTGGGGGGGGGGGGGGGGGGGGGGGGGGGGGTCTAATTTGATTAGAAAGCAGTGCTTTTAGTCATGTTTCTGCTATTGAAGGACTTTGATTATTAGGTTGATTGTTCCGAAAGCTTTTCGAGGAGATAAAAGCTGATCATTTTGCCTTTTGTTTTAAAAAGAGATTTATGTAAATAAAATCATCTTTGATATTGCCTTCGGCCTGTATGTGAAACATCACCAACATCACCTTTAAATGACTCGCTCACGAACATATGAAGCACATTTCTCTACTCACTATACAATAATAACTCATAACTTACACACAGGAGCTCTGGTGTGTTAAGACACCAGTTTGAGTTAAAGACTTTAGGCTTAACAGCAATATAAACCAAACCACATCCAACGTAGATCAATAATTAAGGTTCTTTTGAGAGGTTGTTTGTGTCAGAATTGTTTGCCACTGTATTTATTCATAATGAGTTATCAGATATTATTAAGGACACCTGCCAGGGGTTAAACTGAGGCTGTTAATATCTCGTTAAATTATAATAAATGTGTAATAGACAAGCAGGAGAGCCATAGCAACAGTACTGTTTTTGTTGGACTTCTGGGATCCCGCGTAGTTAACATTCTACATTTATACATATATTATATTATAATATTTGATTAAAATGTCTTATTCTGAATATCTTAGCAAAAGTTTTAGATAAAATATAACCTGTCAATGTGACAAAAGCGTCAAAACAGCATTTACAAAACCACATAAGGAGATAAACTTCATAATAATACAAACAAATATAAAATCATAAAATTCCTGATGCTTTGTGGCAAATTTATTTGGGGTTCTGGATTTGGGAAATTGGGCTTATGACTTCAGTAATTACAAAATCCAGTCTAAGGCCTGCTAACTAGTTATATATTGTTCTTTATTGGACACAGTTAAACCCACCATACACCAAAATTATACTGCAATTAGAAACCACATATAATGCCATAGACACTATTATACCAAATGATACTGTAATTAGTGTGATGACCCCTGCTGCCATCTTGTGGTTGCTCTGTGGTTCACCTGTCTGTCTGCAGGTGATTGTTAGTGTAACCTGGAGCACCTGAAGGCCTCGTTATGTTCCCAGGTTATTTAAGTCTGGCTGCAGTGCAGCTCTCTCTCTCTCTCTCTCGCTCTCTCTCTCTCTCTCTCTCTCTCTCTCTCTGTCTCTGTCTCTGTCTCTCTCTCTCTCTCTCTCTCTCTCTCTCTCTCTCTCTCTCTCTCTCTGTCTCTCTGTCTCTCTCTCTCTCTCTCTCTCTCTCTCTGCTGCAGTTCTGCTTTGTCCCACAGGTACCTTTGTTTTGGTTATGCTGCTGTAGTTCCTGTCTTTGCTTTTACCTTAAAACACCCACACACACATACACACACACACACACACACAGTCCACTCATACATCACATGCACCACTGATTTCTGAACCCCGTACTTTAAACTTTAAAAATATCTTTTTATTAAAACTTGGCGTGTCTCCTGTTTGTTGTGGCCAAAAAGCCAGGTCAGAACAGATTGAGGGCTCGTCTGGGTTTTGAATCCAGGTCCTCTCGCACCTCAAGTGACAATGATACCCCTAACATTAGAAACCAAACAGGAGATCCTAATACACTATTAGACACCATTTTACAAGATCATAGTCTATTTAGAAATCAAATACAATACCATATTTTGGATCTGATATATGTGATCTTGTAAAATGGTGTCTAGTAGTGTAGTAGTTGGTTTCTAATTAGAGTATAATTTGGTATAATAGTGTCTAAGTAGAGTATATTTTGGGTCTAATATGCAGTTTCTACTTACAGCATAATTTAGGTGTCTAATTAGGGTATAACTGTGTTTGTTTACTGTCTAGTAAAGAACATAATATTTCTAGTTTTTGTCTAATTTGAATCAAATTGAGTCTTTTTAGTGTTTAGTACCAGTGGTTTTAATTTGGAAAGGTACAACCGGAAGCACGTTGTATTATTTTGAAAGCTCCCGCCGGAAATGCGCGTTTGGATTCCGGCTAGCTTGATGCTGCTTTAGTTGTTCAGCTTAGCCTGAACTTCATGTGCCAAACTCCTGACCTCCGAGTCTTATAAGATCATGAGGCGGTTTGAACGGCGGACGGCGAGAAAAGAGGATATGGGCGGCTGCTTGAAAGTGAACCTGAGCTTTAGAGAAACCGTCAACAAAACTCGCCGCTTTCTTTCCCACTAAGGTCGGATTTAGCTAACTAGTAGGACCGAACAAGATACAACTTCTGCCCGGGCGGCAGCCGCTGTCGGAGCGGGGGAGACGGTGACGGAGGTCGGCGCTCAAAGAACCGTCAAGAAAAGCAGTTTTTACATTTAACGTACTGGATAGTTATTTATTTTTGCCACAATGCTCAAGCTGTGCCTACATAGAGCTCTCCGGCCGGCTGTACAGAAGTTACCGTCGGGACTCCGGCAGGCGCCACCGGCGGCTGCGGGGGTGACAGCGGCGAGGCTGCCGGGGATAGGGCGCCACACACCGAGCTGCTTAATGGGAACACACGGGAGAAACGAGCCGGGGGAGCCGCTCAACTCCCCCAAGAGAGCCAAAGAGTTCATCTACCGACTCCATCCGAACGAGAGGGCGTGTTTACTGAAGGAGCTGCAGAGTTTCGAGTCCATAGCTATCGCTCAAGGTGAGAAAACAAGTTCAAAGGTGGAAAATCTTCTGGAAGACAGAAGGAGAAGTCAGGTTATCTGCACAATATGCACCGATATTTTAACGGTCTCATATTGGTTGGTATTGATATACCGTGCAGTCTTGGTACAAGTGCAGGTGCAAATCATTGTGTAAAGGTAATTATTCAGGAGTGGCCGACAGTTGACAGGTTTTCTCTCCAGTCTGTCATCTCAGCAGGTGATTTCACTCTTGGATTCCTTCTCCTCCTCTGATGGGAGTGCCAGTCAACGGGTGGAGCCTTTCTTTCACACTCAAAGGCTCTTAATTGGCCACACCTAGGGCTGAACATGTAGAAAAAATTGCTGTTAATTTGACTGATATTGCAACTGCGATATGATTTGCGATATAAGACATCATTATTGTCATCTTGACTGGAAAAAAAATGATTATGATGTGATATTTGCAGGGATCTGTATCAAACAAAGATGATAACTCAGTAGAATATGATGTGTAGACCAGGACATCTGCAGCACAGTAATGTTATTTTGACTCACATTTCACCTGCAGTGTAAAAAATGCAGTCAGTCATATGGTGATTTCATTAAAATTAAGATTAATTGTTCATCCCTAGAATTAGCTGGTTGAGTGTTAGCTGATGGTGTAGAGATACTGAGATATTTAAAGGTGCAATCTGTAGCATCAGGTGGCCGCTGTAGAAACTGCAACAACATTGGCAAAAGGTGTGTTGTCATGTTTTCTTGCAAATTCTTTTGGGCTTTGACTAATTAGATTTGTAACTCATTAAGTAGTTTACATCAGAGACAGAGATGTAGACACCACATGTACCTACAACAAACACAGTACAAGCACATATATTCTACCTGACATGCCAGATTAAAACATGTTATTGTTCTCGGCTGCAGTGACAGCTGCACGGGTTTTATTTCCATTTATTTTTCTATTTCAAGAATTGTACAACTCGTCCTCAACAGGAAGTGTCTGCACAGCATCTACATCACTTACTATCGTTTTGATTAACGGCTGATAAACGTCACAGCTCTTGTTGCTACGTTACAACACTGCAACGATTTAATCAATTAATCGAATAGTCGAGAAACTAAATATCAACGGAATAATCTTTTTAGTCACGTTTTAAAACATAATTTATTGATGCACCGATCTGACTTTTTCAGTCCTGTTACCGATACCTTCTGGTATCGGCCGATACTGAGTATTGATCAGACACTAGTGTTTATTTAATAAGCAGTATGGATCACTGTGTGGAAGAGACTGGGATCATCATATCATGTGTAAGACAACATCAGGTTTGACTTAAAGGTTGGTTTCCTAACTTTGCAAAACAAAATGTAATTTACTGAATTATTATTTATTAAAATAAGAGTATCCGCTGTCTCGTCGTTTTTCTCAGTAAATACAGCAATTCGTCGCATCTCGTCACATGACTTTGGATGACTAAGGATGACCGTAACGGTTGATATCTGACATGAAGTCGGCCATGTTGCTGCAGGTCCTTTTGAATAAATAAGGGGGCAGAGAGTCGAGCCAAATCTGCCTGTTTAAAAAGCTTAAAAACATCAGATATGTTTGACTGACATTGATGATATAAAAGGATTATTTTGTACCTGTGAAATGATTTTGCTTTAATAAGGTACAGGAGGTATACAGGAACACACCTTCGTATTGTTTGTGTGTGTGTGTATCTATGGTCTGACACATTTTTCTGCAGCCTGTGTGTGTGTGTGTTTGTGTGTGTGTGTGTGTGTAGTCACTGGGTGTAATTCCTCTTTTGAGTCACCACACGGGTATTCTCTATAAGTTTGAAAGGGAAAAAAAAAAAAAAATGTGTCCACGTGAGCCAAACCAAAACCACAATGACTCATCTTAGCACTGAAATAGTAAAGTCAGCTGCTGAATCAGAAGCAGAAAGATCACAGTATTGTCTTCAGAGCGTTTGAGGGACTCTGCGGCTCCTGTGTGTGTGTGTGTGTGTGGGTGGGTGGGTGTGGGTGTGTGTGGAGAGATTCTGGAAAAATTTGGGGATGGTAAATTAATTTTTAAAAGGTTTCAGAGGGGGACTGTGGAGCTGTAAACGTCTCTCTCACCTCACAAAACAGCAACCGGAGTCGTCTCTCCAGGTGCTCCGTGTCCTCGTAGCCTGGCGGTGTGTTTCCTTGTCTCTGCAGTATCACACTGCTCCCCCCCCCCCCCCCCGTCTTGTCAGATAATGCTGAAATGGTAAAAATGCTGCTAAGACTTAAAAGAGTTTGAGTTTTGCCTTCAGATCAGCTTTGTTGTGTAGCAAACTGTTTTCATTAGCAGCATGCACCCAAACTGTTTTTCTGGGGTATTATATAAGGCTATTTTTAGGAAATTATCACCCTTCTCTGGCTGCTAATCTGTCCGCCTACCATACAACAGCATTTTTATTCAGTGTTTACAGCACTGAAATGGATTTATGAGTGTGTTTGCATCCTGTAGTTTCAAGCAAAAATAATGTTAAGAATATTTCAGAGACAACCCGAGACCTGGCGGTGGGTCCACACCCAGTGGAAGGCAAACATCTTTCTAGAGAGACTGTTATGTAAGAGGTTGTATGTAGGAATGTGTCTTCTGTGGTCGCTGCACAGGTGTGGAAAATTCTGAAAAGTATGGGAACCTGACTGATCTTTATTATCAAAATACAAGTATCCTCTCAAACCAGACGTCCAATAGAAATATAAGGTGGATGAAAAGAAAACAGGTTATCACAAAGACAGCATTGTCTCTCCAACAACACTGTCGAGCTGCTGTGGGGAAATAATAACTGGTTATAATCCCACTGAGTGTCCAGGAAGTTTTTAAAGGTCACTGAAATATGTTCATGTTTTAATTTTTTTTTTTTTATCCAGCCAGAACATTGAAATGTCAGCCTGGCTGCAGAAAGACGGAGCTTTCTCTTGAGAGAATTTGACCTAAACAACTTGTTTCTTATCTGTATCGAAGCTAAAACTGCCATTCTCATTACTTGCTTACTGTATTCATGACCTCGCTTATCTGAAGGTTTGATATGGGGAACAAAATTACTTTTGGAACATTATATTATTTGTTAGACTGCCTACTAGAGCCTGACTGATAAATCAGCTTGACCAATTTTAAAGGTGCTATATGTAAGAATAAGAAATTCCTTCTCATTAGTGACACCGGTGGCCGTTGAGTGAACTGCAGTCAGCATCCTGTTGCTCGCTCTGAGTGAGCAGCTATGACTATTGTAGGTGACGTCGCTTACACTTCTCATAACAACATGAAAGATCTGTAATGTGTTTTGCACACAGACTGTAAAAAATATGGACGTAGTCACCGTGACGTCACCTATTGGTTTGTGAACTGCCGTTCTGAAGCCTTGAGTGTAGCGATTTGACCGTCGCCATCTTGGATTTGGCCGTCGCCATGTTTGATTTTTGGAGCCAGAAGTGACCATATTTGGACGAGAGGGTGGAACTGATCATAGCACTAGCTGCTAGCTTGGTTAGCACGATGCCAAGCCATAGTTAACAGTGATAAAGCTAATGCTAATGCTAATTTTCGCTAGGGAAAAACAGGCCTAAAACTGTTAAAACAAAATGTACTCAACTGGAAAAACTGATCATCCGACTCATTGATGAGTATTTTATTACAACCAAATGCTGAACAAGACTTCTTTTTTGGCGACCACAATGTTACAATTAACTTTAGTGAACTGAAAACACGCTGTGAAATAGCAGCAGCTACGCCCGTATGCAATGGTTACGTTACGTAAGCAACGTTGTCGCTGTGGTGGCAACTTGTCAATCACAACGTAGCCACACGCTGAGGCATACCCTGCTTTATCATCTATTTAACTCTAAATGGGACCATAATTTACAGAATGAACGTCATGCCGTATTGAAGAAGACTTGAAACTAGCGATTGAGACCATAAACTCATCAGGAAACAGATCACTGAGGTAATAAATCAAGTGAGAAGTTGGGTCATTTTCTCATAGACTTCCATACAATTGGACTTCTTTTTGCAGCCAGTGGAGTCGCCCCCTGCTGGTCAACAGAAAGAATGCAGCTTTTTGGCACCTCCGCAAAGGCTTCATTTTTCAGCCCCAGATGTTGCCGCTTGGTTTTGCACCATGTTTCTGCAAAGCATCTCTCACTAACAGTCAGTGGTTTTTGTTCTGGTAGATGTCGGGTCGTTTGTTGATGTTAGCGGGAGAGAGGTAAGGCATAAATAATAGGGCTGTAGTCTGCTGGTCGAATGGTCGATTAGTTGGTTGATATGCTCTTGTAATTCTCATTGGTTGAATAATCTCCGTGTTACTTTCATAAGGAGAAAAGTGCTACATCAACAGCCTTCCAGGATTAATCCATTATTTCCTGTGGCGGGAGGGACAGACTAACAAATTACCTGTGAAAACGGGGGGTATTCAAAACAGTTGGAGATTAAGTACAATTTCAGTTGACCAATATTTTCTTTGGTTGACTACAGCCCTAATAAATAATTATTAATTGATGGTTTGTGCTTCTAAAATGTGAGAATTTGTTGCTTTTCTTTGTCTCTATTTCTAATTTTAGAAATAGATCATTGTATTATTTTCGTGCATGTCACCACCTTCTCCAATTTCTTGCTTCACTCTGATTCCTCACAATAACTCGGCTTCTTCTGTGCATGTTAACAAAAGTAAGTAAAAAACATTTGTCAGATTGTTCTCAGTGGGACGGCACACCAAAGCAGCGCCTCTGTTTCTGCAGCGCTGTGCAGCTTATTAATTAGATGGCCCAGTGTAGGAATGAGTGTCTAAAAGTCTTCACTAATAAGCAACTGTCCACAGCCCAGACCCCCCCCCCCCCCCAACCACACTTACTTCTTCTACTAATGAGCTAAATGCAGAACAGTGAGACGATAGGAAGCGTTTACTGTAGAGCCGTGAAACATTCTTACCCCATCGAGTCAGTCTGACAGCGAGCTGAGCTGCAGGCTCATTAAAACATTACATCTACATTTCAGACACTTAGCAGAACCACTTAACTGGAGAGGCTCGCAGTGAATGTAAAAGTAGAGAAAGTGTGAGGTCACATTGAGCTGAAAGTGCACGAGATGCTGTAAAGACCTTTGTCACAGGTTTTGACATGTCAAACACAGATGTAACTATTTTTAAAAAAAGGTATTTTTGGTGCATTTTAAGCCTTTATTATAGACAGTAGTGGAAAGACAACAGGAAATGAGGAAGAGTGAGATGCAGCTGGACTCAAACCAGAGATATTGCGGTTCATTGTTGGTGCTTTAACCCCAAAACCACACAGGTGCCATAACTTAACGTTAATAATGGCTTCGTACCATTTAGGTTTTGCAGTTGCAGCACTCCGGTATTGTTGTGCTGGCTCTTTGGCAAATGTTACCGACATACATTAATGTAATTGTATTGGAAAGCATTTCCAATGAATGCTTTTTCCTAGATAGTGACAGAGATATGAGAGGAAATGAATGAAGAGCCTGATGGGGAATGACGGTCGGAGAAAACCGGGGAGGGTTCGTAATCGGCATCTTGACCTCGAGGCCACTGTTTTTGCTGAGAGAAAGGCCTGTAACCGCAGTTTATTAATGACAGCTGACTGTTAACATCCGAGAGTTTGTCAGGAAAGATGAACCTTCAGGGGTCAACAAGCGAACGTTTTTTGCAACTAGTTTGTCCGACGTGTTGAAAGGTAAAAGAGTTTATGGGTGTATCGGATCGCCACACTCAAAGGCACCATCATAGAGAGGAAGGAGACACAATAATCGTTTAAATATGGCGATAATGGAGCATATTTTAAGACGCCGACACCGATCACTCTGATGATGATGATGAGGGTGTGATCGTTGGTTTCTGAAAGTTAAAGAAATGTTTCAGTTTTCTGCTTTTGTTTGTGCACTCTGAAAGTAATTCAGGAGACCTTTTCCCACTGCTTCATTAAATGCATAGTTGCAAGATAAAAAATTGATTTGATTGTGTTGACATAATGATGTTGGTAATTACATCTACCTTATATTGTGTGTAATTTCAACTCCAATTTCTGCATTCATTGATTTAAAACAAAAGGTTGTAATAACTTAATGAAATTGGCTTGATGACTGAATTTCACCTTCAGTGAAGGATTTCAAATACCGTTCCCCACCCACGTAACACGCCTGGGCAAAATCAGACAGTTCAGACTGTGTATTAGAGGAGCTGTATACACTTTCAAAGTGACTATCATTTCATTTATAAACTAAATTTACTAAAGCAATGTCTTTGGGCATGTTCTCAATGGTGATATGACCAATAGTGGATTCTGTCACTACTAGCTACAGGTAGCTAAGGCTCGTCATATTTAGCATGGTAATCTGGCCATCCTACCCTTTAGTTTAGCATAGCAGAGGATTAGAATGATAAAGTTTTATTTGTGAAATCTGCTCAGCTAAAGAAGGCTTCTCATTTGTGCAGTGAGGAGGAAAAACATGTTCCTATTTTTGCTTATTCATGTAACCGTTAACTAGATTGTGTAATCTGAATTCAGCCACAGACACATTTTTCATCTACTTAAAAACTTGTGTTCATAATTATGGTAATTAACTGCATGATAACTTTTAAAAAATCCTTTTAAATATTGTGGAAAAACTTAATTTTAATGGGTAATCAACTTAAAAACGTGTGTTTATGCTGCCAATTAAGTATGTGGTAATTAAAAATATCATAGACTGTAGAGGAAAAGCTGATTCCCTGAACTCGATGTAGTTTGTTGTTGAGCCAAAACATTTATTTTTAGAGAGTGTATATAACAGATTATTTGCACAAGTGAAGAACACTCCACTCGCCTACCAAACAGTACAGAAAATTATGATAAGTTCAGTAAACAGAAGAACCCTAAATTAAATCAGTATTTGGTGTGAGCTCACAGTGTTTCAGGAACTCGGCAGGTCGGTTGTTCCTACGTCTTGGAGAAGTTGCCACAGTTCTTCTGTCTCTTCATGTTAATAATGTTGATCTGTGCTCTGTTGGGGCCAAACCGTCTGTTGCAGGACTCTTTGTTCTTCTTGTAGCTGAAGATGGTTCTTTATGACTCTGGCTGGATGTTTGGGATCGTTGTCATGCTGCAGGATAAATTCAGGACCAATTAGACGCCTCCCTGATGGATAAGAACCTAAAACATCTAACGCGCCTAAAACTTTTGCACAGCACTGTACATCCAAAACATTCTGGTTTGGAAACAGAGCCAAGAACCAAGACCGTACAGGTTATGGGAAGCTCCAGGTTAAAGGTCCTTCATTATCTGTGGTGGAACAAAGTTCACGGTGTTGTCCCAGCAGCCGATGGTAGTCCAGGTCCAGGAGCAAGAAAACAGAAAGTACAAGCGACACTCACACAGCTCATTAAATCTTCCAGCTCTACGCAGGATAAAGCTCGATAAGTAAATTAAAGGTTTTGAACAGTAACAGTTTGTTTGCTCTCCGCAGCATTTTGTCTAAATGTCACACCGCTAATACGATGTTCTCACTAATGAAGCTCCAGATATCTGCTCGGTTTCCATATTAATGAATCGGCCATTGATGCTCCTCATTATGTAGTGAAAAGGAGAGAAGACTAAGAGCTGCAGGTAGGAAACCCTCCAGGGAATATTATATTATCTCCTCCCTCAGAGAGAGATTGTAATTTCTTGTGTTTGACAGAAGCAGCAGATGTAATGTGACGTGTTAAAGTCATACTTTTCATACCGTGTTTGACAAAAGAAATCATGTGATGATCTGACTGTTCCCTTTGGCAAGTTTTAGCTGCTAAAAGCTGAGCTGCTCATTGGCTAGAGTTCAGTGATTGACAGTATTCATGAATAAATGCATCAGTATCTGCAGTTTATATTAATATAATTAAATTACATTTGAAGGTTTTCTATTGGATCTTTCAGAAGACATGTTCTGAGTATCATTCACTGGTTATTCCCCTCAGGTATCAGTTTAATAAGCTCTGAAATATGTGTCACTCAGCTGTGATTTGCCTTTTAAGAAGAGAAAAACCCTGAGCTGTTGATGTACAGTACTAAGGAACTATTGGCTGATATTTCATTACAATTTCCATGTTTTTGAAGCATGGAAGTGATTTTAAATGTATGTGGCAAGGTGGTGTTATTGTTGTTGTGAGCGTTTCCTGAATCAATTGAAGTGTTTCTGAGAAGGAAAATGCAGGAAGGAAGTTTATGCAGCATCATCACTCTGATCCCTGTGGCTGTACCTTCATTTCATCCATACCTACGTATTGACGTGATATAAATCATCGAATTGTTATTCGTGGGTCTTTATGCTCCCAGCCGGACAGGATCTCCCACTGAGTCCAATTAAAACGCACTATGAAAGTCTGAATTAACAAAGAATAGATTGCGGCCGCTGATAGCCTCATGAATTGCGCATCACTTGCAACCGCCACCTGCCCCTGTGTCAAGGTTCACAAAAGTTATTGCACTAAGGATATGACGGCGCAAACACGCCCGTAAAGTTTTGCAGCCGAGTGCAATTATTCATGATGTTTCCTTTGCATCAAGAACACAGTAAGAGCATCAAGTCCCGACCGACGAGGTGCAGAAGCATCCCTCCAAACTTTAAATGCAACAGACAAACCATTGGGATTTAAAATCCCAGTCTATCAGTGCTGTTGGTTGTTGCAAACACACCTCCAGACTGAAAAAGAAGATGGCATGATTTGAAGAGGAGGACGGAAGAAAAAATCTCATTCAATGCCTCACAATAGGAGCGGGAATGATTCATCGGGCTACGATAAGATGATAAGACGATTATCGCTGCATATTAATGCATCTTCAAAATGTTTGTGTGTTTGTAATGATCCATAATTAAAACAAACGAATTTACTTCCATTATCTTTCATTAACACAACAAATAGAAGAGATTTGTAAACTTATTACATTTGCCAACATCGCAATGAACCAACAAGAAAAGAATCGAGTGTGTGCCTGCAGCAGCATCCTTGTAGTAAATGAACACAGACTTCAGCATGTTCTGAATCACTTGATCACATAAAAAGCTGCTCTTATTCACAAATAAATAATAATAATAATAACAATAATAAAGACTTCCTCCTGTTATGGGCAATGAGCAAACAAAAACAGCTTTCATACAAAAACAATGTAGAATTCTGTGCCAGCAGCTCTCATACAAAAATAATGCTTGTTGAATATGTGGTAAAACAATAAATAATGGAGAAAACACAAAAAAAAATAGGCCACAATGAAATCATAACAATGCATTGAAGTGCAACAGCTAGTGAATGCTGGACTGAATGTGTAAGAGCAGGAGCTGTTACTATATCACCTGCAGTAGAGGAGACTCTGGTGTCCAGAATACACAAGTATCTCCTGGACCACTTAGAAATCAGAGGAGGAAACGAGACAGTGGTGGAGCTCTACTGTACTTTGTCACGTCCTCCTCAGCTCTGAACTCGTAGCGTCAGTGAAGGTCTTCCTCAGCAGATTCACTAGCAGAGAAGATGATGATGATGAAGGGCTTTGATGTCCTCCTCCCTCACTCTGTTGGTTTCCCTCCTCTTCTACTCTCACCTCTTGCTGCACGTAAACACAAAAGCCTTACATTTTTTTTAAAAATGTAAAATTTATTTTTTCTATTCAGTATCAAAATATCCTTGTATTTATTTATGTAGCTTCTTCTTCTCCTCAAGCTGGTGTTTTTCTGGTGGTAGTACGTCAGACGCTCCCCAGTAGCCTTGATACAGTGGAGCGAAGCTGTCCGTGGTCCTGAATCTTCAGGCCAAAATAAGACCCACTGTGCTGACCTGTCAATGAGGCTGGTGAGCTGCTATTTTCACACTTAGTTTTACTGATTTATGTGCTTTTGTTGGTGACGCAAGCTGTGTTGAAGTGTTCTATACCAGGGATCGAACCGCCAACCCTACAGCCACAGCCACCCCGAGCGTATAGTAATAATAATCATAATAATAATGTAAAAGTATTATTTACAGACAGGTAGGTGGAATTGTTGCAGAGACGTGTGCAAGGTCATAACAGGTTCACTGAAAACAGAACGCATTATTGGAAACAATGTGGAACGATGTGTTGTCTGACATGCCTGGCCTTCGTCTGCTTGCAAATGAGACAGCGGGGGGCAGGTGGCTCCTCTTCATCACACTGTGAATCTCGATCATGTTTGTGCACCTGAAGACACACACTGGCTCTCACGGCTATGTTGTGAAGGATGCAGCATGCGAATATAATCTGGCATACTGTGGAGAGACTATACAGCGCTGCTCCACCGCTACGATCCGGGCAATCAATATCTCACCCCAGATGTTTTTCTCAAAAACAGCTTTCTTACCCAGTAGCCAGGGGTTGTTATCCATGTTTTGCACCATTCTGTGGTTCCTAAAAATGTAGCTGTCATGTATGGACGTTGATTGATTATATGTGCTTCCTGTTTCTAAAAACATCTTGTTGTCTTAAGGTGGTACTAGAGGGACTTGTGTACAGTCAACATTTGGAAAGCTTGCAAAAATTCTTGCTTTGTCTCCTCAATTTCCCGTTTCTTTTGGGGAAAAATCTGATCTATCTCGCCACTCACTCTACGAACAACGGCTGGTATAACATCCCACATGACCCTCCTGCTGATGGATGGTTGAGAAAGCCCAGAGGCACCTGGAAGGAGCCCGAGGCGAGAACCAGGAGCGCTGACAGCACTTTGACAATGCCGGGTATTGCATGGCATCTTTGAGTAGCAGGCTCAATGTCATCGAGTATAGCAAGAATTGTTTGACCTGGCGAAAAGAAGAAGAAGAAGAAGAAGAAGAAGAAGAAGAAGAAGGCAGAGGCGCGACAGGAGGAGGTTGAAAATTTGTTCAAAATTCTGGAGTAATTGTGTTGCAAATACTTTTCCAAGTCTTGGCAAATAAAGGTTATGTGAGTAAAAAATATACAACAACTTTGTAGATCGATGACCCTAAAAAAAGGCCATTTGTCATGATTATCTGTAAGCACTAGACTGGAAAAATCAGTATTGGGCTCTGAAATTAAAAACGTGACTTTCCAGAAATAACATTCTTTCACCCACCAGTGTGCAGCTCAAATAATTCCTCCCACACCAGCAGATGTTTGTGCAGAATGTGTGAGGGCAGCTCTGTGTTTGGGAAGGTACTGTGTCACTGAACAGCCTCTTTTTTTTTTTTTTTAAACCAAAGCTCAGTGAGTATGTACTGTAATTGTTTTTATATACTTAATGAATGGAGCGTTTCTGCTCGTGATGAACTAGTTTGGTCACTGAGGATACAAAGAACACGGTAATTAAAATGTATTAAAGATGAGGGGGTATTTTCATCATGTTAATATGTTAAAGGGAACGTATCGTGCACATTTCCAGGTCTATAATTATTTTCTGGGGCTCTACTGGAATATTTTTGCATGATTTATGGTTAAAACTCATTTATCTTCTACTGGTCCTTTATGCAGCCCCTCAGTTCAGCCTCTGTCTGAAACAGGCTGTTTTAGCTCCTGTCTCTTTAAGGCCCCGCCTCCTGATGAGCCCACTCTGTTCTGATTGGTCAACTGCCTCCCATTTCCGTTTCCAAATTTGATCTGAAATATGCAACATAAACAACACATGGAACAAACAACAAAGGCTACCGACGGACGGCCGTTTGTGCATTAACGATCTCATCACGAGGAGGAAGTAGAGCTAACTTAGCAAACAGAGCGTTCAGAGCAGGCTGAAGCCTCAGCGTTTTATTTCATTTTTGCATATGTCCACCACCATTGAATGTTTAATATCTGACATCGTAACAGTGTAAAAATAACAGAAAATCACAAAAAGCATGAACTGTGCCGCTCGCCTTT
The DNA here is from genome assembly GCF_910596095.1 of Thunnus maccoyii. Classification (NCBI taxonomy): domain Eukaryota; kingdom Metazoa; phylum Chordata; class Actinopteri; order Scombriformes; family Scombridae; genus Thunnus; species Thunnus maccoyii. The sequence goes on from NC_056547.1 coordinate 2,940,266, forward strand.
TAGCAAGATATAAGATTCAACTTTAAAGGACTTTTAATAGCTTTCTTTCCCTTCTGATGTGGTGGAGAGTGTTTACCCTCCATACACCTATAATAACAATAGTAAATCCTGCTGCCACATGCAGCACAGTGTGTGCTTTCAGTCATCCACTCGGCTCGCTCCCTGCAGTGTGCCAGCACACTCAGGAACTTGTCAGTGTCATCGAATGTTGTGTAAGTGAGGTTGAGGGGTTTTCTGGGAACGAAGCAGTTATTTCCTCTGAGACTCGAGACAGATGAACCATCTGTTGACGAAGTGGTTCGAGGCACTTGGCAGTAGAGCTGCATGATGTTGCAAAAAAACTGACATTGCGATATCTGTTTTCTGTGATTGGGGGGGGGCGGGGGTTTGCTGAGCAAAAAACTCTGGAGAGACTCAGCAGCCACATATTTCTGTTGTGTGTTCAGGAGCGTGGTCAGGTTGCAGCAGGCAACGTTTAGCTCATTTATGCTAACGCTGTGTCTCAAATCACAGACTTCTGTTAGTACTTTCATGTAGTACACTGTGTACACTATATATTACTGGTGTAGTGCGAGAATTTCTACAGGGTAGTGTCGTCTCAAATCAAACACAGCCGTTGTGCACTTACTGGAAATGACGATCGCAAATTAGCATTAGCTAGTGTTAACATTCGCGTTTGCGCTACCAAATCATTACAGACTGCTAAATTAACCCAAAAAACATACTGATGGCTTATATCCGACAACAGTATAGTGGTGCTTAGTGCTAAAAAACACATGTATAACTTACATTTGTATAATGTGGTGATGTTCACCGTAGTTACAACGTACCCGGCCGCCATTTCCAGTTTGAAAAGTGGTCCCTTCCCTTCCGCTACGTAACCAAGATGGCGACCATTGAGGGCGAGAAGTGAGTGCACCATCCGGGTTCTCACAGTGCACTGCATTTTTCCATACTTCTCAGTGTGAACACACTTATGCACTCAAAATGTTAAGTGTAAGTACAGAAGTATGTGATTTGAGACACAGCATAAATTTGCTCGCTAACTTCGCGGCTAACCTTCTTCACTTTAATCAGCAGGTGGCAAGCAAGACACAGGAAGTTGGATCTTGAGGAGGTGTAGCATTTATTCCCTGACAAATAGCTCTACATACACTGCACTGCTACACTCACAGCTATACTGCTAACATTAGGGCACCGACCAGCCTCATGCCAGTAACTTTTTAGCTTTTAACCAGCACCGTGCCACTGATAATGGGAATACACGTACTCACAAGCCGCCTAGCATAACTGAAGGCCTGCCTCTAGCATCCAGGAGACATTATCTGTGATAATAGTAGTAACAGGTGATACACAGAGTCTGCACGCACAGACAAAACAAAAGTTGTAGCATGACGTATTTGACTTAATTGCCCTACCTGACATTGCACGTCCTGCAATGTGACTGTTGTGACATATGTACATATCAGTGTCGATGCTGTAAAACTATATATTGTGCAGACCTGCTCAGCGTTGAAGGAGAGATGCTGTTTGACCGGCACACGAATGAGGTCTTCAACTTCAAAACTTGAGCTGCCTCCTTCAGTCACCGCCGGCGCCTGCCGGGTCGGCCGCAGCGTGAAACGGCTTTAACTGAGCAGAAGTGCTGCCTCATGCAGGGAGATTGAGATGAATCTTCTCCACACAGTCACGCAAACAGTGAGTGAGAGAGAGAGAGGGAGAGAGGGAGAGAGGGAGAGAGAGAGGGAGGGGGAGGGGGAGGGGGAGGGGGGGGCAGAAACCTGATCAAACCTGATCAACTGCAAAACTCAATACATCAGAACACGGTTTCCCAAATTCGGGTGTTTATACATTTTAAATTATGCCGGCGTCCTCTGAAGTATTCATATTTATTTGGGAACAAATACCTGATCTGAAAGGTTTTGCACAGTTTGTTTTCCAGTTTGATTGGTTGATCGATTAACTGAATTAATTAACTGAAAAGGCCAAATATTTACATTATTGCAGCTTTTTCCTGTTTTACAGTTTTGGACAGTTGGCGAGAAAAAAAACAAGCGATGTTGGACTCTGAGAAGTTGTGTTGAACATTTTTGACTATTTTATAGACTGAATTATTGGTTAATTGGAAAAAAAAAAGACACTGCACATCAATCGATAATGAAAGTAATTGTTATTTGCAGCCCCTTATGAAGTTCATTAGGCTTTAGATTTCTTTTCCTGAGAAATGATCTCTCACAACTAGCGGTTCATCAATTACACATAATTAATGAACAACAGTTTTCAGTATTTGGTAACAATAATATATAATTTAATATCCTCTGGTTCCAATTAGATGTGAGAACTTGCTGCTTTTCTCTCTTTTATATCACTGTGAATTATCTTTTGATAATTGAGCAAAACAAGTAATTTAAAAACGTCACTTTGGCCGCCGGGAAATAATGGAGGCACTTTTTCGCTATTTATTTTATTTTGTTAATTCACTTTATAGACTTCATAATAATTTAACCAGAAAATATTTTGTCTTGAGAAGAACCTTTTAACAAAGTAAGTATGAAAAACTTTAAACAGATCTTTAAAGTGTTATAACTTCTCCCATCTGTTCAGAATTAGGAACTCTTGGATATATAAATGCCTTAACATTATTTAGCATCTGACCGTGCACAGAAAACATTTCCATAAATAATTTAAAGGCTTTCAGTCAACTGAAAGATATCTGACCGACATCTGGACTGCAGTATCAGACGGTCTGAGTATCAGTCTGCTGCTAGTTCCAAGTTTATAGACTATTAACTTGTCAAAGAGTGTCAGTGATCGGTGGTTATTTTGCTTCCATCCGCTCTATGACTCACCAGTTGGTATGCCGTACTGGATATGTATCGCTATATATTCCTGACACTGTGATCTCTGCAGAGAGGCGTGGTCGGCTCTGGTTATTTTGGCCTCGCAGGCCTGTAGTTTCCACTGAGCCACATGCTGTTTCTAAAGGTTGATGACTGTCAGGCAGGAAGTCCACAGCGGAGTTAAACTCTGCCCCCGAGGTGTCTTGCTTTTGTGTTTTAATGTCTTTAGCCAGACATCTGCTGTCCTCAAGTCACACAGCAGAGCTATAATATCTGTCGGCAGACGCTGTAAGATACGGACGGCGAGGTCAGCGTTCATACACGGCTCTGAAAAAGTGTAAAAGCTCCAGCTCTTAAAAAAAGGTTTGAAATTGCAAAAGAGCTGCAGCAAAGGTGTGTATATATATATTTATGATGTATTTCTGCTTAAAGTGCAGTACTCCTCACCTAATCAGCTCACTAATCAGACTTTATTAAAGCTGCTTTGCACTTTAAGTAGTAATCCATCTTCTTTGCTGGAAGCTTTTATTGTACCTGCTGTAAGCACCTTGTGGAAGTTTTAACATCACATTAACTGTACTCACCTAGAGCATTCTCACTTTCTTTACTGATACGGCAGCAGTCTAAGAAGTAAAAATACTGTTAAAACATTTAATTTTACACCAGCGCCTCTGAGAATACTTGATACTGGTTGGCTGACTGGTTAATTAATGAGTCACAACAGTGTAAGAGACAGTTCTCACTATTGTTTGTGATGGAGAGAGAGAGAGAGAGAGAGAGGGGTGATGTGCATCTCTACTAGATAACTAATAAATAATTGATCATATCTGTATTGCAGGAGGCACCGCAGCGCCTGTGTTCTGGGTTCATAGTTTGGTCTCCGTAGTTCCAGTGCAGGAAACAGTTTGTACTGGTTTTACTGTTCACTGACAAAGTTAGAGCCGCAGTTGTTAACCTGGTGATCATCACGATGGAGGATAAAATTTTCGTCCCTCTGATAACTTTCCAGAGTCGTGACTCTCCTCCCTATAGCTTTATGAACCACTGGGCCTTCAGACTCAGGATCTATTACTCAAACTGGCACTCCTGGGTAATATTTCACCTTTTTACTGGAACCTGTAACAGCACCCCCCCCCACCCACCACCATCACAGCACTCTGTGGGGTTGTTTTTTTTGATGCAGGGCTGTATTTGTTCTGAACACTCAGTGATGCTCTAATGGCAGCAACTGGTTCCCAGTCTGAAACCAGCAGAGTGGAGGCTGTGAAAGCAGCAGATGAAGCCCATGGTTGTAGAATGAAAGTTGTAATCACTAATACTGCCGCCACATGTTGTATTATGAGTTATTGGGTTATTGATGAGTAGTTGATGAGTTATTCGTTCTACAGATATTGAGTTGTGAGGTGGGAGAAACTATTTCCGGCATCCTTCGTTCCAAAAGTAAAAGTCACATTAATTTCTCCCATAGACATGTTTTTTGGTTTTTTTTACGATTTAAAGTTTTATTGGCATTTTTTGGAAAAAAAAAATACACACACAGAAAGAAATAAGAACAATATAATACAACTACAAACACTCCTGATGTAACAGAAATAACAACAATGTGTGATACAGTTGCAACAGTGATGCGTAAATTAGTCGAAGTTTAAAAACTTAAATAGACATTAAATCATCAGCACAAAAGATAAACAACTATGTTAGAAAATATCTGGTTCTTTGATAAAAAGTCGACTTTGCAAACCTGTAGACATACAAACTTTGAGGTAGAAGTTAACAACAATGTTACATTTTGGTAAGAAACATCCAGTAACCGAGCTTAAATTTGTTTTTATTTTATTACTTTGTTTGACAGGGACAATGCATATTAATAACATTTCTGAAAAATATGCCAGAGTTAGCCAGAAAGGCTCGTTTTCATCTGTTGTCCCTGAAAATATGCCGGTACAAACAAGCCTGCACTGTACAGAGACAAGAAAGACAATCAACAAATAGTACGACCATTAAATGTTGGTTTAATTAGATTTAATGACAGACTTTGATGTGAAGTTAGAAAAATCCTAGTTTTGACATGAAGGTTATTTACAAGTCAGAAACTCATAATTACTGTAACTGCAACATTAAAAGAATGAATGTGGCATAACAGCAGACGTAAGATAAAGATTACAATGTTGAGAAAACACAATCTGCAGCTTAAATTAATTAAAGGCCTTTTTTACACAGTTGACATTTTGACTCATGGCGGTAAAAGCACAGGTGGTTCCATCATAATGTCCAAGAAAGCCATACTGGTGACATACTGCAGTGTTTCCTCTATAATAGTACAAGCCTGGCAGGCCGCCAGGCTAATGAGGACCCCCGCCAGGCCAAAAAATATTTTTTAAATGCCAAAAATACCAAACGCCAAATATCCATTCATTCGGAAATCAATAGCGTTTGGGAGCCTCTCGGACGGTGAATGTGAGCGGAGCAAAGGAAAAGGTTCAGACCAAATCAGGCGGTGCGGCGTTCAGCTTCAGGGTCAAGCGGAGGTGTGTGTGGGGGGGGTGTGAACGTGTTTATTTGTCCTCCAGAATGTAACCGCTGTGAAACAATCAGAAAATAAGGTTTTATTGATCTGATTCACCGGCATTCTCGCTACCAGCACTCCCTCTCTTCATTCACTCTCTAGCTCGCTCGACCACTGCTGCTCTCTCTCTCGTCTTTTTTAAAATGAGCCGCGAAGCCGACATCAATCTTTACTCTTAACGTTAGCTGTCGTTAGTTAGTAAGTTGTCAATCTTCCCATACCAATGGCAGCCGAGGCACATGGATATTGTAGTATTTTGAGCCCTCTAGCAAGTTGAAATAATAAACACTTGTGTCCATAACTTAAACCTACAGGATTGTTGAGAACATCATTGAAGTGAGGATACAGAATGGAGGGAAAAACCCAGAACCAGCAGCTCCCGCCACTTTACAACTTTATACTAGATACCACGAAGGCAAATCTCAGATTCACAAGTCTTGTAATGACAACTTATATTCAGAGCACAACTTTCATAAAGCCTAACGTTCAGTGACATATTTAATCAGACCGAGTCATATTTGAAGTGAGTGACATTTAAGAAAACGGACGTCTGGAGGTTTGATGTGGAAACTAATCAGAAGACACCAGAGTGAAAACTGTGACGAGTGTACTATTTCTGCCAAAAGTGACTCTGCTAATTAATTTCACACCACATGAAGGTTTGGCATCCCGAATATTTAAATGTCCAAGTGATGGTTGATGAGCTGCCGGGTTGGCTGGTGAAGGAGGAGGAAGCATTTGGCCGATGCTCGGTGTTAATTTCCTTTCTCACTGTGTGTGTGTGTGTGTGTGTGTGTGTGTGTGTGTGTGATGGGAGCCGAGTGTGACATGACAGCCTGCGTTACCTGGATACTCAACAGGACAGTCTGTCGTTTTCCATTTTTCTGATCGTTCTTCAATTTAAAGAAGACGAAGAGATTTCTCTAAAGCTGATGCAAACGATTCCTGCAGGAGTCCAAACATTAGTTGATTACTGACAAACCGTCTGTGTGTATAAAAGTCTGAAGGAGGAAGTGAAGTGTGATGGTCTGATGCTGTTTTGCTGGATCCAGAGTTGGTGACTTGCAGTCTTTAAGTCTTAAAAAGCAATGATTTAGGTTTCCTCAAAAAAAAAAAAAAAGGTATTTAAAAGTCTTACATTTCATTCACAGAAGTCTTAAATGTGAAATATAACAGTAATGTTAGTTATAAAATTCTGTTGTGGCAGAAAGAGGCGGACAACGGAGGAATCAGATGGTCGAGACGCAGGTGTCAGATGGGGAATCTCACCAACAACGTAGACAGAGAAAAATTCCAACATTACAGAACGTGACATGCCTCTTTATACTGAAGACGGGCTGTGTGTGTGTGTGTGTGTGTGTGTGTGTGTGTATGTGTTCATGTTGCATGACAAGTCTCATCTTGTTTTTGCCAGACTTTTTGGCACCCTCAAATTCTAAAGAAGAATGGTGGGGCATTTCTCAATTTCACTTAACTTTGGACTTTTACCAAATTTGAGCAGGCATCTCTGCACTAACTGTGTGTGTGTGGTATTCCATCATTCCCAATATCTCCAGTATCTCCTGTTTTGGTTCGGTGGACTGACATGTTTGGCGTCGGTACAGGTCACCGTGACCTGGCACTCATTCCAGGTCACAGTTGCCTGACCTTCATTCTCCTACAGTTTTTAATGTGATTTTAGCAAAACCTGGCTGGAAAATCCCTGATTCTATTATACCAGACCTTTGACCTTAAATGAATTAGTTATTGTTTGAATTAGTTAATCCATCCATTCTTCTTCTGCTGCTTATCCACATCCAGGTCATGATTAATGAGTAATTCCAAGCGTGTAGGAGAACCTGCGGTGGCCGCCCGCGGCACTAGAGTCAGTGTTTGGTTTGTTCAATCTGGGCCACTGTAGAAACATGGCGGTGCAACATGGCGGCTCCGTAGAAGAGACTCTGCTCCCTCTGTAGATATAAAGGGCTCGTTCTAAGCTAACGAAAACACAAGGACTCTTATTTTCATGGGATTATACACTAATTAAAACATACTTGTGAATATTATATTCTATTTCTACCCAGTTGGTTCCTCTAGATGTCACTAAATTCTCCACATTGCACCTTTTAAATAATTAACATTTATTTCTCATTGCACTTATTATTCTAGGCATACTATGTGATATTAAAAATGTCTAATAAAGTCTTAAATTTAACTTGGTGAAGCTGCAGGAACCCTGACAGAACCACATGATACCTGTCGGTCTACACCTAGCTGGTCATCCTACAGCAAGATAATGATCCAAAACAAACCTCCAGGCTATTTGAATGCATAGTCATATCTAACTTACTGAAGGGAGAACGTCTCTCTCGATTTACACTTGAGACTTTGACAGTCGACACATCTTACGAGGAGGTTTTCAAGGATCCACTTCATGCCAAAACAATGAAATGATGTTATCAGTGCTCAGCTCCTTCAGACGGGTGTAGTGTTCAGTAATAAATCAGGACAAATGCTAATTATTTTTGACATCTGCATCGAGCATCAAGCATCACAGGGACAGTGTAACGAGTAAATCCACCAGTGAAAACTAGACTGTATTAGTATCAGCTAAATGACTGTAAGATAACATCAACTTTATTAATTATTTATTTGAACATACAATAATAAATAATCAGGAATATTCCCAGTGAAAGCTCTAACAGAGGAGTGTGTGCTGTGTGTTGTAGAGCAGTTTCACTCTGTTAATCAGCAGTTTGACAGCACACATCTGCCACTGTCTAATTAAACACACCCACACCCCCCCACCCCCCACCCCCCAGTCAGCTTATGTTTGATTTAATCACACACTGACATATGAACTGTATTAGACTCACATCGCTGTCATTAAGTGCTTTATGAGACCGTCTGCAGCAAACCGAGACACTCGCTCGCAGCTCCACATCTCCTGCATTCACTCATCTGACTCCAGATCTGCTGCTGTCGGCAGATTATGCAGCGATATTCATATTTTTTTTTGTCTGCGTCAGTCAGACCTATTTCTGGACACATTTTCCCTCAAGAGTGTTTGTTCTCACACTGCAGTCATTAGGAAGTCAGAAAGGGTGGAAATAGGTTATTCCCTCCGTGTGTGTGGCCTGATTTTTTTTTTTTTTTTTTTTTAGCAGCACGTTTTGAAATTAATATTCTTCTTTTCAACAAGATTAAAAAGTCCACAAACACTCCTGCAGCTGCGTGAGGCTCATTCATTACACACCACCAAACATAAATTGCTGAATGGATGAAAAAACCAGAGAGACGTGATTTGCTCTGAGATCCTGAACACTAGTGAGGGAGATGATGAAAGATTTAGCCTGAGGAGAAATTACATCTCTGCCTAAATCCCAGAGTGTTTATACTGTGAGTTACTGTCCCTGCTTTGATCTTTGATTTAACTTTTTTTATGGAAGAGACGGTTCTCAGTAGAACTGCAACCATTTGAAGCAACACCTATTCTGATAATTAAGTCATTTTTAAAGCAAAAATACCCCAAAAATTTCCCGTTCTAGCTTCTCAGATGTGATGATTTGTTAGCTCTCTGTTTCATATTGTAAATGGAATATATTTAGAACATAACAAGCAGTTTAATGATATTAGATTAATTGATGATAAATATAAGTTGCACCTGTAGAGAACATTGTGGGTTTTTTAACTGTATTACACCCACCTGACAGAGATGCATAAAAGATTTCCTGCCACTCTGGTTCATATTTACAAACCCTTAACTGTATCTGGGTATCATAATGGGAGAAGTAGTAATCCCTAAAGTCAGATGTCTTTATCAAATATCATGAGAGATTTCACTCTGGATCAAAGTGTTGGACACGTGAACGCAGCCCCTCCCGACCACTTTGTTTGCAGCTTGTTTCTCTGCACTTTGCATTGAACTTGCACTAAGTTGCGTTCAGAAAATGTGCAACAGCATCTGATTTTTTTTTCCTCTGGGGGGGGGGGGGGGGGAGTGCTGATGACTTACTTAACAAACTGCAGTGCAGAGGCTGAATATACAGACTGACTGTATCTTACTGTCTGACCTCACTATGCTGCGTCGATGCAGTTTAGACCATCTCATTAAATCTGTATATAAACCACTGAGGCACTGACTGAAAATGCTAATTGCTTTCTTGATGTAGCCTAGTTCTTTCTTTCTTTATTTATTTCTTTTTTTTTTTTGTTTTAGTTGCTGTTTGTTTATTAACATCATTAAAGAAACTGTAACAGGGTTGTGAGCCTTTGAGGTCCCAAATATGTTAATCGTGGATTGGCCCAGCTTTTCAGATGATGACTCATCTCTAGAAACAGATCTGCATATGGATGTAGAATCTGTAGGACAGGATTCTGGTTTCCACTTTGTAGTCCGAGTAGTACTGACCAATCACGTTTGAGCAGGCTTTGGTTGCATGCAGGTAAATAGTCTGTGTGGAGAGCAGAATGCATTCTCATAACCCACTGGCTATCATCCAACGACGATTTAGCTTTTTATTAGCCTTTTTATAGAGATTTTTATAGAGATTGTTTATAGAGATGAACTAAAATGTCGTCTGGACAGTCTCAAGTTGCTAATGGGACTGTAAACATCGACTGGCGCTGAAATATTGACATCAGACAAGATGGTCGACGGGTGCGAGACTGTAGCAGCGTTCTGGGGAGTAATGGATGCTTATTATGTCTCGGTCAAGTAGTTTTGATGTGATTGGTTCACTGTCCACCTCCAAGATTTAAGGTTTGTTCTCAGGAGACTTGCTGGTGTAGAAGGTTTTCTCCAAATGTGTGAATCAAATAAGCTTCATGAGTAGACGGAGGATCAGCGTTGATTTAAATGGACGACCGCCGCCGTCACATCGAATCAGCAGCTCATGACGCATGGATGCAAAGATGGCGCCGTTCAAGTGTTCAAAGTGATGAGTTGTGCAATATTACAGTATTACTGATAACGTGTGACAAACTCTCAATAAAGTCAATAAATAATATATAATGATAAAAATGTTGGAAGATTCCAGAGAGCTGGCGAACAGTGAGGCGGACCTTTTATTAGTTTTGCTTTACATTTGTATAATCAGCACATTTACAGAATAAATCATTTTTTTTATGTAGGAAATACTTTATAAAATCCTCTCATTTAAATTCAGTTTACTACATCAGACATTTATCTCAACTAAAAGTACATTTCCATCTGTTTCCTTTTCACTGTTCCATAAAACATCCTCACATATTAATGTTATAATGAAATAAGCTTCAAAATTAAACTAATTGCAGCTTCCTTGTCTGTAAAATCTTGCATCAAACTTGACAGTTTATTTAGATTATTACCATCAGATTTTAGCAAATAAAACCTGACTACAGATCTTTTTAGATTTTTAGATTTACATTTAGTCACTGGGTACACACTTTTATCTGAAAATAATGAAGCATTAAATATATTATTTGCGCTTTAACTGAGTGACAGTTGTGTGTAAGAAGAAGAACTTCACCGATGCTGCTTTTGCCACTTTTTCCTTTTTGCAGTTTATTAAAAGACTTGTGGAGCAGGAAGCAGCATTAATATGTAAAACTGCAGGAATTGAAATTAATATTCATAAAGTTTCACAATAATTGAGATTTATAGAACAGAATCATTTGTACACACGGCTGTTTGCATATTTCTCTCTGTGCGGAGACAGATTTCAATCATGAACCTACACAGACTTTTACTAAACAGAAAATTAAACCAACCGACAACAGAAAAAAATCTAAATTCTGGTTTAATTGGTTTGATTCTCTGGATGTTTACGCTGTGCTTCACTCAGATGTGTTTTTTTAACGCTTAAAATGACAAACTTGAGTTTATCCAAAAGTATACGAGGTACTTTAAACGGTCCAACAGTCTCAGTCGGATTAAACACAGGAACGTTTTCACAGTCCGTTTGCTTAATTGACAGTTGTCGCAGCCTGTTGCTCAGCTCCGCTCACACTTCCTCTTCTTCTTCTTCTTCTTCTTCTTTGCCTGAATTTTAATTTTCTAACTGCAGGAGTTGCCAGATTGCCAGCAGCAAGTCCAGGATTAAAGATTACCTTTACTAACTTGTTTTTGTAGTCACAGTGGAGAGTAAATGCCCTCGAGCAATGTTTTGCTGGAATAGCTCACTGCACACGGGGAGGTGGGGGGGCTCGTCCCGTTGTTGCCTGGCAACTTCAGCTTTTTGAGCATTCAATCAGGAAGCAGAAGGAAACTTCAGATCCTCGTGTGAATTTTACGACACAAATCTCTCTGATAGTCGGGCTCTGGCACTGGCTTTGATATTTAGACTGCTGGTTTCCACTAAAGGATCCTTAAAGCTTTTAAGGTGGACGTATTTTCTTTTAATAAAGAGAGAAGAACTTGTTCAGAAGGTGATGGGAGCTTTGGGAGTAGGTGAAGATGGGTTGAATTAAGGTTGACATCGACAGACAACTGGTCACTCTTCGGAGGTCCTACATTCCTTTTTTTTTTAAAGAGTAGTAAAGGTAACGGCTCTGTTTCATGTTGAAGGAGCAGAATATATAACTGACCTGGTTTGTTTGGTTGAAGGAGCCTCTGTCTCCTCTGTACTTAAATAGACGCTGACCTTTACACAGCGAGGTGTGAGTCTGATAACAGCGCTGCTGCTTGTTTGTTTTGAAAGATGAGTCCAGCTTCTTAAAGGACGGGTTCACAATTTTTCAAGAGTGAACAGTGAAACCTGTTTTTTCTTGCTGTAATCATTCCTCCTGTTCATACTGACCATTAGTAGATCCCTTCATAATGACCTTACAATGGAAGTGATGGAGGACAAAATCCACAGTCCTCCTTCTGTGCAAAAATGTATTTAAAAGTTTATCTGAAGCTAATATGAAGTAGAGTTTAGCAGCAGAGTTTTCATTGAGTTTATTAGACAGACAGGATTAATGTGGAGGATTTAATCTCTGGTCCACACTCCGGAGCAGAAGGTGGCCGTAATGCACCTAATACACTGGTTGACAACCACCGTTATAAACCAAAAAGATTCCCCCCCCCCCCCCCAAACAGAGTGGTACATCCTGTCAGCCCAGGTGTTTCCTATCTGTGCAGCCAAACTTAGCAGCTCCTCGACGGACTGTTTCTCCCTGACGGTCCCGGTGTTTCCTCTGCAGGCTGCTCTTCACTTAGCTGCCCGTCAGACCTGCTGCTTCTTCCCACTTTAACCTGAATAACAAACCGGGGCTCGGTGCTCCGGTTGGATCCACATGGAGAGCCAGGGCTAACGTTAGCTGAGAGGCTAGTGGAGCGTTAGCCACAGCATGGCCGGAGGGAAGCACAACCAGCTAGCCTCCACTAGCCTCCCAGCTAACGTTAGCTGAGAGACTAGCGGAGCATTAACATGTGGATCCAACCAGAGAACTGAGCCCCAGTTTGTTATTCAGGTTAAAGTGGGAAGAAGCAGCAGGTCTGACGGGAGGCTGAGTGAAGAGCAGCCTGCGGAGGAAGGACCGGGACCGTCAGGGTGAAACAGTCCGTGGAGGGAGGCACAGTCAGGAGGCGGAGGAGATGGCAACAAATCGGCCTCTCATAATCGGCAGAAATCGCTGATGCCAATATTTCATTTTAGAGCTTTTATTGGCCGATACCGATGACGTGCCGATAATATGGTGCATAGTAGTAGTTTCAACGTTAGTCTTTTTAGTGCTAAAGTTCCTCTTTTTGTTACTATACTTCCACCTGCAGCTCAACAGGGAAACACTGTCCGAGGAAACACAAAGAGGGAATTTGATGCTAAAAAGAGTGTAAATGTGTCAGATATCCACTTGATATGACTCAGACTGCTGAAGCCTTTAATGCAGCCACACACACACACTGTTTATATCTGTGCTCTTCTTGGCATCTTTCTGCCTCTTTCCCCAAAACTTGGCAGAAAAGTTGACGAAAATTATACAAAATGAGCACACAAGACACACAGAGGTTAGAAAGTGAAGTGCTCAGCACATTAATCCTTTGCTATAATTGACCTTGTTCCTGTAATTGGTCTCAGGCTGAGACGGTATTCCAGTGACCCACTTCTCCTGTGTCAGCTCAGTGTCTCCCCAGGGCGCTCGACACACCGACAGGAGTCTGCTGCTTCTCTCTCGCCAATTAGAGGTAGAAGGAATATTAATCATGTGACGTTAGAATTGGAAATTAGAGTTGCAATGATTCGTCTACGATCCTACAGAAAAGTAATCAGCAACCACTGTGACAATTGATTAATAGTTATAGTTATTTTCCAAGAATAAATGCTAAATATTCACTGGTTCCAGCCTCTTAAATGTGATGATTTTATGCTTTTTTGATGAATATATGATAGTAAGCTAAATACTTTTGGGTTTGTTGGACTTTTGGTTGAATAAAACAAGTGATTTAAACAGGTTACCATTGGATGTTTGACATTATAATTTGCATTTTTTGCATTTTTCTGCACATCAGTCATGTTTTTCAGTATTTCCTCTTTTTGCACATAAAGGTGTTTTTTAGAGATGAATTGGTAAACTTTTCTCCTTGGTTTGGTTTCTTTTCACACATAAAAAATTAAAGCAAATCAAAATGCGTCACTGAAAGCCAGATTATAACGTCCTCTCCTCTCAGAGTGTCTGGGGAGGGAACGAGAACAGAAACACAAGCAGCTCCTGTCAGCACGAACACCAAGAAGACACAACGAACTTCATTGTCAGTCCAGATCAGACCTTTGATTAATTCTTCATCTTACTGCGAGCAACTGTTGATTTCACTCATCTGCGTCCCAGCATGCAAAGCTCCCCCAACTCTCAGCTCATTGTTTATCTTTACTTGCTGGATGTGCAAATAAACAAGATCAACATACCAACTGATAGGGATGCACGATATTATCGGCACGTCATCGGTATCGGCCGATATAAGCTCTAAAATGAAATATCGGCATCGGTCCGAAATGAACATTTTCTGCCGATAATGAGAGGCCGATATGTCGCCTTCTCCTCCGCCGCCTGACTGTGCTTCCCTCCACGGACTGTTTCACCCTGACGGTCCCGGTGCCTACCCCGCAGGCTGCACTTCACTCAGCCGCCCGTCAGACCAGCTGCTTCTTCTAGTGGAGGCTAGCTGGCTGAGCTTCCCTCCAGTCATGCTGCTGCTAACGCTCTGCTAGCCTCTCAGCTAACGTTAGCTGGGAGGCTAGTGGAGGCTAGCTGGCTGAGCCTCCCTCCGGTCATGCTGCTGCTAACGCTCTGCTAGCCTCTCAGCTAACGTTAGCTGGGAGGCTAGTGGAGGCTAGCTGGCTGTGCTTCCCTGCGGCCATGCTGCTGCTAACGCTCTGCTAGCCTCTCAGCTAACGTTAGCTGGGAGGCTAGTGGAGGCTAGCTGGCTGTGTTTCTCTCCAGTCATGCTGCTGCTAACGCTCTGCTAGCCTCTCAGCTAACGTTAGCTGGGAGGCTAGTGGAGGCTAGCTGGCTGTGCTTCCCTCCAGTCATGCTGCTGCTAACGCTCTGCTAGCCTCTCAGCTAACGTTAGCTGGGAGGCTAGTGGAGGCTAGCTGAATGTGCTTCCCTGCGGCTATGATGCTGCTAACGCTCCGCTAGCCTCTCAGCTAACATTAGCTCTGGCTCTCCGTGTGGTTCCAACCGGAGCACCGAGGTTAAAGTGGGAAGATAGCGGGTCTGACGGGCAGCTGAGTGAAGCGCAGCCTGCGGAGGAAGCACCGGGACCGTCAGGGTAAAATAGTCCGCGGAGGAGCTGATATGTTCAGCAGCACAGACAGGAAACACCTCGGCTGACAGGATGTACCACTCTGTTTGGAAAAAAAAACTTCTTCTTTTTAGTTTATACCGGCGGTTGGCAACCAGTGTATTAGGTGCATTACCGCCACCTTCTGCTCCGGAGTGTGGACCAGAGATTAAATCCTACACATTAATCCTGTCTGTCTAATAAACTCAGTGAAAACTCTACTGCTCCACCAACTTGGCAGGTTCATTAAAGTTTTAATGCTGAGCTCTTGAACTCCAGTCTTCCTAACTTCTTCCTTCATATATTGTCTTTCTTGATCATACTTAGTACAATCTATGCTTGCATGTGTAATAGTCTCCTCAGCCAGCTGGAAAAAAATGTGTGCATATATCGGCCTCGGCAATCGGCCACAATGAGTTGGAAATATCAGCATATCTGATCCAATATGGTGCATCTCTACCAACTGAAAGGGTGACGATATGTCAGTGTTGTGTTCGTCATCTGTCTTCACTGCCCAGTTAATGAAGGTTTAATGACATTTGAGACACGTCAGGTCAAGATGATGCATCTTCATACAGACTTCTGTCATTTAAAAGAAAAAACAACCTCATATTGACACTATCAAGCATTTCTGCACCATTTTTCATGCTAAAATTAAATATTGATGCAGGTCATATCAAATGGCAAAAGTAATCATTTTGAATATTATACACACAGATTATCATTTGTCATTTTTGAGTAATTGTCGGGATGAAGAAAGAGAAAAGACGAGGACATAATTTGTTGAGTTTTGATTGAGTAGATTGAGGGGGACGATCTGTTCTCTACCACTACAGAACAATGTGTGAATGTGAAACAGCTTCACTGTAGGAGTTACTGCCAGAGCACCGACTCCAATCCAAAGTGTACATTTTTGAACATAAGAGAGCGACTGTGATGAGCGAACTTGTGTCTCCGTGTCGCCACAGAAGCTCAGACTCAAACCTCAGCAGTTAATAAGTAAACATCTGACGTGTTTTTTTCTTTTTCAGAGACTCTGGAGACCTCGCCGCCGACTGCAGCCCAGATCAGATATAGTAAGAGATAAAATCTGACACACACACACACTAATACACAAATCCTCTGTATTTGGGAAACAATCTGCAACCTGTAATGAATCTGTCAGTATTTCCATGATGTCAGCAGTTATGACCTGACTGTTTATGTCCCACATAAATAGACGAGTTTTAATAGTTTGTACTTTTTTTTTTTCCGTTGATGGTGTAGATCAAAGCTGTCGAACACAAACACACAGACTGTAAATAGTAGTTAACTGGATTTAACCTCCTAACTGGTTTCACTACTGGCCTTGTAGAAACTGAGAAAGATCTCACTGAAAACCATCTTAAAACCCTGGAAAACAATAGTTCTGCTTGTTTTTGGAAATGACAAAAAGATAAATTTAGATAAATAATATAATTGTGTTAAACTTCATCTATTCATTTACCAGCCAGATTAGTAAAAATGATCATTTGCTTTGCTGCTTTTTAAAGCCTCTAATGTGTTAAATTATCCAAATAAATCTAAATTTAAATGTCAGATTATCTGTTTTAATTGTTTATTTACTTTTTTTATCTGTTTGCAGTTTTGCTCCACAACGCCATTCCCTTTGTTGGATTTGGTTTCCTTGATAACGCCATCATGATCGCAGCAGTAAGTTATTTACATCATAATGAAGATTGATTTAACTGGGATTACCTGCCTGAAAGAAAAAAAAAAACAAAATGATTTAGTTAATTGGAATCGAACCTGGATCTAATTTTCTTGAGTTTATTTGTTTAGTGTGATAACGCTGCTGCGTCTGGATGAACATCTCAACTCATTCTCTTCTGTTCTCCAGGGAACACAGATCGAACTCTCCATCGGAGTCACTCTGGGGATCTCCACCATGGCTGGTAAGATCAGACACCAGTTAACCCAGTTCAACCACAATAAAAACAGATAGATCTTATGATATGTTATGATATTCTAACATGCTCCCAAGATGTTAGAAACATAAATAAGAACAAGACAAACAATAAAATCCTGAAATCCAAAAGCACATGACCACAATTTAAATAAAAAATAATAACGCCTACATCAAAATAAGGCACATTTCAACAACAAGGTGATTCAAAGTGCTTTACATAGAGCATAAAAGGCATTAAAACAGAATATAAAAGCAACACAAGTAAAAAGACATATAAAAACAATTAAAAAGTGTTAAATTTGGAAATAAAAAGAAGCTAAAAAGGGAATAAGACAGATAAAACAAGAGAATAAAAGTAACATTGCAGTGTAAAATATTAACCCTCAATGTGGTTTAATGAAAGGCAGCGGATATTATAAATGGACAATTTGATGGCTAATGTAAAAATATCATTGAAGATTTCATTATAAATCTATAAATAAGTCCTAATCTGACTTCTATAAGCTCCTTTTATTTTTTTTTAACAACTGGATTTTGTTATTTAGTGTTAAAATAATTAGTTAAATTAAGTTCCAGCCTCTCAAATGTGAAGATTTGCTATTTGTTTTATATCATAAATAAATGGAATATCTTTTGAGGTTTAGACTGTCGGTTGATTTTAAAAAAAAAGAAAGAAAAGAAGAAGTCAGCTGAGCTCTGGGAAACGTGCATTTTTCTCTTAATTCATAACCTTCTGTAGACTAAATGATTATCAAAGGATCGATTGATTAATAATTGGTTTCAGCCTCACACTTCTATCAATACGTATCAAAAGAATGTGCAAGATTTTAAATGTAAATCACACACGTATTGAGTTTGTGGATAATGACACATCATTACTTCACTGTTTAACAGAAGGAACAATAAAGTTTCCAGTTAACTAAACAATTTCAGATTTTTAAACCCTTCACTGCCAGTGGCACAAAAACCAGTGACATTTGCCGGTTATTTAACCTTTTAACCAGTAGTTCTAAAGGAAGTGATGAAGACATCCATCACAAAACATCTTCTCACCAATAGCCGATAGTACATGTGGTGTCTGAAAACCTTTCTGTCCCTCATATAGCTCATGTGATGCCACCAGCTGTATAAAAAGGCCCTGAAACCTCTTAAAAAAAACAAACAAACTCTCATCTCATGAATTTTCTTGATCTCGTTGCACTTTTATTGCAACACACAGTCTGCTGTCATCATGGGTGCGGTTCTGAGGTCTTTATTACGCTGTGAAAACCATAAAGGCACCGGAGCTTGCCTTCTCCCTCTCTCTCCTCAACTTGCTAGATTATTCCGTTTCCATGGATACTTGGCTCCCAATTTCCTCTGCAAAGTGCAAATCAGAGGGCTGAGGACGGGCTCTAGATCAATAGCTCTGCTGTGATGCTTTTATCCATCCATGCGCCGCTTTATATTCGCCTCATCGTCGTCGAGCCCGCCGAGATGCTCCACTAGTTTACTGATTCTATTTTTATATTTTATTTGAGCGGGGAACCTTTTTCCAGCTTTTATTACTGACTTCTATTATATCAGCTGGCATTTCTCTGTCATACACAATCAGTGTCAGAGGTGCTGCTGAAACGAGGTGAGACTTTATCGCCGTCTCAACTCTCCGTTTGCCGTCGAGGAGCCGTTTTTTTTCTTTTGAAGGAAACTTCTATTGCTGCCTCCATCTGGAGTTTAAGCTCCCGCAGGAAACTCTGTGCTGTCGGCTTCAAGCATCATCGCTCTTTATGCCTCCAGAGATCCGCTGAAGGCAAAACAAACACATCTTTAGCACCTTTACAGTTTTAATGACCACGAACAAATATATTTTCTGCTAAACCCTAAGCCGTCCCTTGTTAAAATCCAATCCACAGTGTGAATTATGCATAGCTGCCAAATATTGTTAATGTTGTATATTAAATTAAATTGTAATGAAGCAGATTTTTCTGGCAGTAAAACTATGAAGGCAGAAAAAGAGACGAGGCTTTCGGAGAAATGAGCTAACTGGTGTATTGGTGGTTTTCCAAAGGTGCTCTTTGATCTGGAAAGACTTTCACACCTTCTTTCACTCCTACTGACTCTCTTTTTTGTGTTTCACTGCTTTGATCTATTGTTAGGATTCCTCTCGCTGCTTTTCATCTCTTTGAATGTACAGAGAAGCAGAGATGCCACAAGGCACTGCAGAGTTTAGGAACATTTACTCGCTCTGGTGTGTCAAGGAGTTTCTCAAGTTTTCCAATAAATTGGGGGCTTGTTGGAGGGATGAAACAGCCTCAGTCCACCAGTTATTTGTCCAGTTGGATCAGTTGTTCATTTATCAATTTTTGGACACTTGCGTCCAGGTTGCAGTAGCAGCAAGCTAATCGAGGTAGCTCAGACATCTGTCTCTGCAGCCACGTCCTCCAGCTCTTCCTGGAGGATCCTCAGGAGTTCCCAGACCAGATGGGATGTGCACGTCGTCTTCCCCCACTTGGACTTTTCCCAGAAAACCTCTAAAAGGCGTCAGGTGTCATTTTGGATGTCTGAGCTTCTCAAACAACTTGTAAAAATGACGTTATGCTCGATATGAACTAGTTTGTATGACCATGTCTGAAGGAAAAAGTGTTTCATAGCTGTGAAAAGTTCATATGTGGATAACAGTAAGGCTGCAACTAACAGTTCTTTTCATTTTGGATTAATTGTTTTGTCTGTAAAATGTCAGAAAATAGTAAAAAGTGACGTTATAATTTCCCAGAGTCAAAGGTGGTGACTTTAAGCGTCTTGTTTTGTCCAAACAACAGTCCAAAACCCCAAAGATATTCAGTTTAGTATCATGTATGACAAAGAAACACATTAAATCATCACCTTTCAGAGGCTGAAACCAGCATTTTCCCTGGTGTTCTGATGCCAGAAAGGTTTGAGTGTTGGACGTTAATGCAGCTGTTCAACCGTTTGACAGCCACCTCAGTTAAAACCTACTGACACTTTAAGACTGAGCCCATCCACCTTGCAAATGAAACTTTTTTTTATCAGGGTGGCTTAGCTGTAAATTCAAACTGTCAGATTGAAATAGTCCCTGGTAAGAAGAAGTCAACACACACACAAGAAGGTGGATTTCTGTCAGAGTTTTTTGTCCCAGTAAACCCAGAAGTAAATTAAATCCATCAAAAGCCAGCGGTTGCGAAACAAAGTCTGTCAGGAGTAGGACTTTTTTTTTTTTTATTCAGGGGAGTTTCTCTGAGAGCAGTGCTCTCTTTTTCAGGATCACATTCACACAGTTAAACATTTTTACCCGGAAGCTGCCCAGTTCAACCACAGTCTGATCAACTGCCACTGAGCTGTCAGTTGGGGTTCAGGGTTTTGCTCAAAGGCAGCTCAGTGGTGGTAATGAGGAAGAGACGAGCGCTGCTTCTTCACTTTCCCCATCCAGATTTATCCTGCTGGTCTTGGGGATTGAACCAGCGACCCTCCGGTCACAAGCTTACTTCTCTAACCTTTAGGCCACCACTTTCTTGGCTTGTGCCGATTGGTGATCGGATTGTATATCGATGATTAAAGGGATGATCGACGATTGGTTTTTCCTACACTGATATTAATTGACTTACTATAGTGTTATGAGATTGTGACAATATTTAATGGGCTTGATCTAATTAGATTCTAGTTGGGGGGAATAATGTCAAAACCAGTCTAACTTTGATGATGTCATCATTGTGCATCTGATGCATTGCATGCCACAAACTCAGGTGTTTCACAGAATTACAGATTAGTAACTGCAAGTACTGTCAAAAGAGCCAAAATGAGAGTAATATTCCTTCTTTATTGATGCACTTCTGGAAATAACTTCAGTTTTTAAGGTTTTTTTTTAGCATGCTTTATTTCATCTCCAAATGTAGCCCTGCTGAGGTTTTGAGTATGGATGAAATAACACTATAGACTCGACGAGGAGACTGAAAAAATAAAAAATATGTTCTAGATCTGGAACTAAAAAGCTTTCTTCACTTGGTGCACGTTAGTCAACAGCACTGATCAGCCCACCAGTTGGCAAGACCCACATGTAGGCTGTAACATTAACGTTAGCTAGCTAACTTGCTAACGTTAATGTTAGCTAACACGCCAGACCAAAGACATTTCAAAGTCTCTAGTCGTGATTAGCTTCTAGCTGTCTGGCTGTGTTTGGCTGGTTGAGCCCTGCCTGCTTTACTGAAGAGGAGACTCGTCTTATTCACCTCTTCATCATCAAGCTGGTCTATTTTCCATTTTTCAATTCTTAAAGCAGCGACTGTCTTGGCTGTCTTATTTGCTGGGGGCGGTGTTGGTGACGGGGTCAATCGTAACGGCCAACTTCACTGCAGGTCCAGAGTTGTTTGGCCTCTGCCAGGGACTGAACAACGACGCTGTTTGTGTATATTAGAGACAGAAATGGAAATTACATGAATTGAATGAAAATAAAATAATGGTTTAATGTAGGGTTAGGATTTTCGACTAAACTGGTGAATATAGAGTTATTTTTCTCAAAATCCTGGTGGTGATTTTTGCCTCTCAATCATGGTTTTTAGGGGCTTTCTGAGATTTCTTGGGTTATTTTTGCCCCCGTTAATATCTGACACTGTATGAACAGTTCAGGCTGTTAATAAATGCAACAACTCCTCAAGACCCAAGACAAGATCCTGTGTCTTGTTGCCACCTGTTGATTGAAGTGAAGAGGGTTAGCCCTGAAGTTAGCGACAATGGGTTAGCCTAACCTGACTGTTATGGAAATGTTCTATCCAGAAAGAGGCACATTGAGACATAAAGAACACATTTAACATTGTTACTTGTTGAAGCAGTTGTAGACACTGTACAATCCATCACATCATCAGTAACAATTATACAAATGTCCAAACGCAAACAAAAATACAATCATCTTGTATTTTTTGGAGAGAAAGCATGTTGTTCAGTTGGCCCTTTTTCTAAAGATTCTGAACCCAAACTAGACAGTTTTATACCTGGTCCCTGAATGGACACTTCAACAAACCGTTACACCTTCTTACAAACAAGTATGGTCACACAATCTAACAGAGACCTCATGGTCAATCAATACCAATAAACTTTAGCTTGTCTAGGTACCTCCACACAGTCCCTAAAACAGAAGGCTTAAGACAAAGATATCTCTAGCTAACCCCAGAGGTCAGCAAGCAATCCTCAGATAGAAACAAGTTCAAGAGTTCAACAAGCCTAGGAGTCAGATTTCTTCACCAACACGTATCCCCAAAATGACAATGACATTACGTCACATTCAGTTGATAAGAAACATCGACTCTTTGGTTTGAAAACATTTGTAACATATATATACAAATGATTTATAAAATGATAACCTACTATTCAGTTTTCTTTCACATGACCGGGCTCACTTAAGATGGACTGACCTTTACAGATTTAAACAGATAACAAAGAAACGGACAATCTGACTACGGAGAACATCCAAATCCTAGTTAGTGGTTCAGTAAGAGATTTATCATAGATCCTTTTAAAGTTTCTTAAAAACCAAACATCCCTGCTCTCTGAGAGAAAACCCTGAGAGGAAGATCTCCATTTTTAAAACCACATTATATCAAAACATGCCAATTTTGAGCCCTTGAACTAAACCTTACGTGTTATAAATTAGTTTGGAAAGCGAGTGTTGGAATTATACTATATTATGTGATGTGTTTTCCTCTCCTGTCACTGTGTGTTTCATCAGAGACTGTCAGAAAATCAAAGTGTTTCTTATTTCTTTCCGTTCTTGCAGCTGCTGCTTTGGGGAACCTGGTTTCAGATCTGGCAGGTCTCGGGTAAGAAGCCTTAAAATGTTGTTTTTATTTACAGCTGAAGACGAGCGCAGGTTAGAACAGACGAAGGTAGTCTGTGTGTCACGTTTTAAATTCAATTTGCAAATGAACAAAGTAGGGGATTTTTGCTGTGTGTGATGTTTGTTTTGGCTCATTTTAGTTTAAAATTTAAAGTAAATAATTGGACTTTTTTTCTGTTTAATTCCTTCTGTTTTATTCACAGACTTTTACACAAACTCAGACTTATTAATAGTGAGTAGTGAGTGTTATTTCCTAATAGCTTATACCTAAAAAAATATATAGAAAATTCTTATTATTCCCTCCAAACTTTGTTCTTGTGACCAGGATGGTGATATTTTGAAATTTACATATTTCCAAAGGAAAAACAGGCAAATCTGCACATTTTTATTTACATAAAGTCAGAAAAACCAACATGAATCACTGGATATGATGATGGGAGATTATATTTGGGGGCTGATTCATGAAAATGACTCACACTTTAATCGTAAATCTGGAAAAACTACTCACTTCTGAATCTTTTGTGGTCACTTTTGTATAACTTTAGTATAAATACATGTTAATTTTGATTCATTCCTCCTCATGTTCTGGGAATTCCTGCCTGTCGAGCATCGTGTTTGGAACAGAGTGTCCTCGCAGTTATCAGACATATTCTCCTTGATTATACCCGTATCCGTAACTGCTTTTACTCCTGAATGATGCATCTCAGCTGCCAGGAAAGACTCTGATTCTCGCTGCGGTCGAGAAATTGGTTTCTATGAGGCGGAAACATCCCGACAGGCTCTCGACGAGCGACTGGATGTTCATGCTAGATGTAATTTACTCAGAGTCGTCCTGCTGCTGGTGTAATCAGAGTTAAGGAATTGGTTTGTGGGTGTCAGCAGCTGAAGGCTTGCAGTCGTTGGTCCTGGGGGGGTCCTGGGGGGTCCCGAGGGGTCCTAGAGGGTCCTGGGGGATCCTGGTGTTACATTGGCTGTTATTGTACATTGTCTTTTTCCAAACTTTGAATAAAATAAAACATTTGATCAAAAAAAAAGATATTATTTTAGTTCAGACTTTAATCTGTGACTGAAAATTGTCCCCAACTGTTTACTTAAATATTTGTTTGCGTAACATTTTCTAAAAACTACAGTGTCCAGCTGTTTCAGGAAATTACTGAGACTTTCTAAAAAAATGATAGAAGATTTATGTCTCCAGTAGGAACCAGTTGGTTTGGTGTTGGGTGCCACAGACTGTCTTTTCATGGGATTTGTTTACAATTTAAAAAATGTAGAATAACGTCAAGCTTATCCTCTCAAGATAAGATTTTAAGATGTTTTACTGTCATAAAATGTCCTTATAATTATATATATATGTGTGTCTGTGTAGTCTTGCAGGTTATGTGGAGGCTCTGGCGTCCAAACTGGGGATGCAGGTTCCAGATATGACGCCCAAACAGGCGGACATGTGGCAGACCAGGGTCAGCTCGCACATGGTGAGAATACAGACGGGTTCCTGTTTCTGTGGGAGTTCGCTACCTCCCTCACAGTCCTGACTCACGCTACTTCCTGTTTTCTGAAAAAGAAGTAAATTTCACCAGGCGGACTTTGGTCTGGTTGCAGCTTAAATCAGCTGTGTGGACCACATGCATGCAGGATCTTTAGGAGCACAGAGTCTTTGCTTTTCTGGATGTTGTGTTAAAAACGTCAGCGTGTATGAAATACCTGCTGTTCACCATCAAAATATACAATCAGATGACTGCAGAATATACAGGAAAAGCAACACTAGAGGCGTTGATCATAGAGTCATAGACATTTTACAGACTTAAAAACTACATAAATCAGAATGTAATTGATATATTAATCACTAATGAAAGTAGTTTCCTCCTTTAGTTTGTTTAGTTTGTCGAAGTTGCTTCTTTAAAACTGAGATCTGATAACATGACGTCTTCTTCTTCTCCTCCTTCAGGGTAAAGCTATCGGAGTTTCCATCGGCTGTATTTTGGGGATGTTCCCGCTATTTTTCCTGAGCGACGACGACGACAAGGAGAAAGAAAACAAAGCGCAGCCCAGTGACGACGCGGCGTCACACTCCTCCTAACGAGCCACTACAGCTACGCACACGACACCGCCACACCTACAAACTGGATACTGCTGATGTCAAACTTTACAACAAGTATTTACAGTTCGGGTGTTCCTCCGTCCTCCTGCTCAGGCAGCGTTCACAAATATCCACTTATAACTTCTTCTGGTGCTCCAGGCTCTGGTATTTCCCTCAAGACATGAGACATTTGTTAAATCAATATGTCAAATCCATGAGAGTTTACTCATTTAAAAAAGGGAATTTATCATTTATGATTCTAATATAAATCCTGCATATTAATCTTGTTTAATTGAATGCTTCTCTGCAGTCTGTTTACAGTTGTTCTGAACGGCTAAACTTGAAGACGGAGCAGAAGAGCTGCTGGCTGTTGAGTTAACGTGACTTTAGAAAGTCTCTCCTGGAACACATTCATAGTGTTGAAAGCTGCTGCTCACATTAAAAGTGACAGTTAGAGAGACGAGTTAAAACTGTGACGACTCGCTGCGCTCCACACAGCTGCCAATCACAGCGTGAATGTCTGTTTAAGATAAGGAAAGTAACAGAAACGGCCGTGCACAGTCCCCGCTAATCTGACCTCAGAAAGGTGTTTTCAAAGCATGTCTGACACAGTACACCGGCCTCTTTTCTTTTATCGTAATCATCAAACTTCTTACTTTCTTTCCAGTAAAAGTAAACCAGTCGATTCTCACAGCTACGTCCATGTCTGTGTCAGATCAACCATCATATAAGAGAGCTGTGACATCACAACTTGATACCAATCAGAATGATGTCACATCACATATTCATACTCGACTTAAAACAATCAGAGAGATCAAATCAATGAAATATCTGTATTTTATTCGTTTGGCGCCATCATTACATGTTCGGACATTGATAATCCTCAGAATGTCCCATCAGTGTTCTTCCTATATCCCTGGAACCTTGATGATCTGATCTATCCATTCATATATGGATATATGTGCTGAAATGAATTTAAAATTCAGTAATTCCACCATAATAACAGTGAGAGTAGCAGTGAGTGGGGGATAAATCTGCAAAAACAGAACACAGGTATCAGATGTGTAATTGGCATCGATGCCCTGAACTGAGGTTTGGATACTGGTATCATGAGAGACGTCGGATGGATCCCTAACAGATGCAGAACCAGTCTGGTGCTTGTATCTCCTCTTTATGAGCCCAGTTTTAAAGACTGTGAGCAGCTTTTCCTTCCTGCTGTGGTTCAGTCCGAAGTCCGACGCACTGAAAACAGGAATTAAAGGAGTCTTGAGTTAAATGTTTCTTTTTTGAATCAGATCAGTTTGGTTTCCAGTGAGAGGAGATGTTGGGTTTCTCTCCCCGACGTCGATGCGTGAACGCTGCCTGAGTAGCTCGCAGGACGGGAAACGATCACTCGTCTCAGCTGTCGGCTGTAATTTAGATTCTTCTTCTTCTTTTCCAAACATCAAAGCTTCAGCTGCTGATTACAACTGAGTATTAGACGACGTCTTGTTTTTTTTATAATAATCTAATCTACTAATTTTCATCGTTTTAGCAGCTGACTGGTCGTTTCCCCTCCTGACAGAAGAAACACCAACTGTAGATACGAACCGACTGCTCTGGCAGTTGTAATATTATTTCACATGTTTTAACAGACTGTCTCGTACTGCCTGATTATTATTATTATTATTTTTAACTCAAGTTTACTCAAAACAACAGCACATGACTTTTTATCTTCAGCAGACACTTTATACATTTGGAAACTTCATTGATTTCTTCATTTTTGGGTCAAAAACTACAAACTTTTCTCCTTATTTCAGCTGAAACTGAGCAGTTGTTTTATAGTGACAAATATAAAGTCACTTTATATATTGAAGTATCAGCTGTTTTGTGTGTCTTTAAACTTTAAAAAAAACAAAAAACAAACCTAATGTAAATGAAAGTTAAAGGAACAGTGTCAACTGCTACCTCGATGGGAATGTTTTTAGTGTTTTGCATGAAGAACTGATGTAGCTCTATAATCACACTTTTTTATTTCCATATCAGATGGTTTTTAATATGCTGGAAAGTCTTTAAATGTTTTGTACAGGTTGAGTATTGAAGAAGGTGCCTAGTGGCGATATATATATATATATACACACTATTCTCAGTTTCTCTGTGTTTACACCATCTTTTTTCTTTATTTTCTCTCTCTTGACACTTGACTCGCTTCCAGCCGTCTGTGTAATTAGTTTTTTTTTTTTTTTTAGTTTGTTTCATCAGACCTGAAGCTCCAGATGGTTCAGGATTTGCCACATGAGGCCGAGCAGTTTGAACCAGTTTGTATCATCAAAAGTCAGTTTAGAAGTTTCAGTTTATCTCTGCTCTCCAACTCTGCTGCTTTAAGCACAATTACAAGATGCTTCTTGTATTTACAGTCGTTTATATCCAGTTTATTATGCAGAGCTTTATTTTTACTGTCCACCTATTTATTTGAGTGTAGGAAGTGTAGGACTGCAACCCGGGAGTTTCAGAACTGGACTTTATGAGAACATATAACTCAGTTTATCATCTATACAGGTCAGAAAATATATGGAAAGAGTACTCATTAATATCTTTGCCTTGATAAGTTTGCCAAAACCTGAGGAAACCATTGTAATACCGGCTGTGATGTTGCTGGTTTTTTAGAGTTTTAGGAGTAACGATCAACCAAAATCCCCCAAAATCAAAAGGAATTAAAGTCTGTGGGGGGGGAACTTTTTTTTTTTGCAAACAGCTGAACCTTGGAGTGACTGGTGACACACAAAATGTTTGAACAATGTTTTTAATGAGTTTCTGGCAGAAGGAGATCGTTTAAATTTGTCATTGGATTAACTGTGAAAGCCTCAAGGGACTTTTTTTTTTTTTTTTTGTCGGTCTGTCTCATTAGATGAGATTTCTGGTGGAGGATGAAGAGAAAGACGACAGGAAGTGTTATAATACTAATTTAAATCATGTAGGGAAATTTGTCAAGAAGGATTGATTAACAGTTTGCTCTTTTCACCTTGTTCAACCTGAACTTGTGTGTTTCTCTATCATCTGATGTTTGCGTGTATTGTTTTGTTTCTCTCTGCTCATGATGATGATGATGATGATGATGATGATGATATTTTGCATAATTTCATTCTCTAAAGAAGAAAAATGCGAGGAGAGAGAGAAGAAATGTTTTGAAGCATCTGAACAAACATGTTTAATCTCATCGTGTCAGTTAAAGGAATGCTGTGTTGTGCTGCCATCTTGTGGACAATCTGGAACAGCAGCAGCTGTTGTGCACTGATACACGTACTGTATGTAATATAAAAACCAGTGATGTCGAAGGATATATATATATACAATGTGTGTATTTTGCAACATTATGTGCAATTTAAAATAAAACAATACTTTTGGGAGTATTTACCTCTGACTCACCAGGTGATCTGAGGCTCTTTGTCTTCTCAGTCAGTTGAAGTTTACTCGTCATCAGCAGCTGATGAGTCCAGCAGCAAACCAGTTTAACTTACATCAGAGGGACACTGGAGACACTGGAGCAGCTCTCAGGTCAGAACATGTGAAACTGTAAGTTCACATTAGTCACATTTAGCACTAAATGCATCTTTAGACCTTTCTTAAAGGAGCAGTATGTATAATTTAGTGCATAATTTAATGTTTTAATTAGTGTATAATCAATGTTTTTGTTAACTTAGAATGATTGGTTTGTTTGACTTATTGATCAGGACAGTGTACAGTGTTAAACATAAAGATGCACTGCGCAGGAGTTAGCTCGAAGCTAATTAGCATACCATAACAATTCCCACAATCAAAACATACAACCAACAGTACAAAGCAAAAAAACCCAAAAAAACACACAGAACACACTATATAAAATACAAAGCTACACACAACAGCACATCACATACACCCACAATGTCAATTAGAAATTAATAATGTAAACTAGACTCAGTGGTCACACAGCTGATTGGTCTTAAGTAGATTTTGAGCCCTTTATATCTACAGAGGGAGCAGGTCCTCTTCCACAGAGGCCGCCATGTTGCACCGCCATGTTTCTACAGTAGCCCAGAACGGACAAACTAAACACTGGCTCTAGAGAGGGCCTGTTGTGAGTTTCTTGGCCACCGTAGATTGTCCTACATGCTTGGAGGGGCGGTCACTGCTAGATCCCCACCAGACATGTTTAAAGAAGTAGAAAAGACTTTTGTTGGCTTTTAAACTAGTTGTGATGTCCCTAAACCGTGTTGTTGGTAGACACTTTACAATCAGATTTAAGGTACAAGCACAAACAGCCTTCTAGTGTCAAACTGCACATTCATCATTCTGCACCATGAAGCTCAAACATACAAGCAGAACACATTTTTGAGTGGAAGAGGACTTTAAAATAGTTTTTAATACTTGCACTGATACCTGAATGTAGGTAGTGTTTCCAAAACGATATTTAGAAATATACAATAAACTAAAAAAATAAATTCCTTAAACTTATGTTTGTTTTTATAATACAACCAGTTCTTTGTCATTTTGATTGGTTTCCAGCCTTCGAGTGGGCAGGTCTTATCTATTATGACCAGAGAGAGGAGGAGGAGGAGGAGGAGGACGGTTTGTGTAACTTTTCCGTTGAGTCACTGAAGTTTTCTGCCTCCTCTGCAACATCGTAAAAATGCTGAGGAGTTATATTTAGCTTGTTGAATCAGCGTAATATAAAAGAGCTTCTTAGTGAAAGATATTGACTTTTGCTTGCAGAACAGCAACACATCCTCTGCATCCTTCTGTCCTCCCATGAAAACATTTCCCCCCTTTTATTGGGGTTCTGATTAGAACTGGGATTAGTGTCAGGATTAGTGTAACACCTCACAAAAATGATCTCACCTTGTTAACTCATGTTGTTCTCCTAAAAATGGAAACGCTATGCAGGAATATATATAATACATATCTACAATGGCTTATTGCTGTTCAGGGTCATGGACCAACATGTATCCCAGCATGCATGTTGCAAATCACATATTTCCTCCACATTTTTTTTCTTTGTGAGTCTTTTGAGTCTCTGTTCTTCCTTATGTTTGCTTTCAAAATGAAACTTTATTAGATAAGAACTTGTCATGATTGTAATTGTGAGATCATATAAACGCTTAATTGAGTCTCATTCAGAATTAATGATCTGGAAAAGATCTTTCTCAACAGAAGTTTATTAAATCGCCAAATTTGGTTGGAACTTCAAAGCATAAGGTTGATTATTTTTGATTTCCCATCAATTGATTTATTTTTTTCCCCAAATGGAGGTTTCTACTTCTATCACAGAGAAAACAGACATGAAAGTAAGAGTTAGAGAATCTTCTTAGACCTTAGTAAGGTGTTCAAACAACTTAGATCATTTCTCAATTACTATTTAGTTTTGAATATCATAATAATAAAATAATACGGCAACGATTTGTGTTGCCACTAACATTTAATCAGCAGATGAATCACCTCTCTCATCATTTTAAATTCTGTCAAACCAAATATTTCCAACTTAATCCTCATTAAATGAAGTTTTACTCATCAGTGAACCTTCAATCTAAAATGCAAATTAACATTTAAAATAAATAAAGTCAGTCAGTGAGGAGACGGTAAGAAAAAGCAAAGCACAAGTTTCCTTGTTCATCAGATGCACATTTTATGCTACGATTTTATTATTATTTAGCCAAAACAACTGGTATACATAGAAGATAGGAGACAGTCAGTATTCAGGAACTGAATATAAAACATAAAATACAGAATTATCAAGAGCCAGAGGTGAAGAAACGAGTCGGCCCAATTAATTAAAAACAAACAAAATAAAACAGGTTGCCATAACTTCAGATACCACAGACAGACACGTCTGACAAATACTGCGTCATTCATTTCAATACTTTTAAATGCTTATTAATAATGGATTAAATGATACCCTATTGACTGGTGATGATTGTCAGCAAAAATACTCAAGTTTCTGAACAAATTGAAGTGAAATTTGGTAAAAGGTCGCCATCGTATTATCCATAACTGTTGGAAATCTAAACATCTGAGTTGTTGGTTAAACAGTTTTAAATTCATGTGTGATTTTAAGGAAAACAAAGGAAACTTCATTAGTGCTTTTACATTAAATTAATTTTAAAAATCTTTTCATTGTCCAAATTATTTCCCATCACCAAAACACCTTTACTACATTTTTTACCTTCTACAAAGGACATTTCACCATATTTTTGGCACATTTACAGTTTGTTTCTGTTCCATTAATGGATAATGTCCACTAAATTCAGATATCTTTGGATACATATTGGTCTTAGTCTCAGTGCTCTCCAGTGTTCTTGCCAAGTGTAAGACTTAAAACTTTAAAAACTCAATTTGGTGGCCAAATTGCTGACATTTAAATAATTTTAAGTGCTTTGGTTTATGATCCACACAAGCCACGTTTTTGTTTTGAATCTTTATTAAAATCATCACCAGACACCAGAACCCGACGGCCAATTAACTCAACACTAAAAAAAAAAGCACCATGTGCACATTATTTAGTTGAGGATATCTGTGGATCCTTTGGGGCTTTAATGCTGAACTTCCTCTTTTGTCTCAAATGGTTTCCATTAATCCCTCAGGCCGGCCGTAGCGAGTCGAGGCTTGTTAATGATTTTTTTTTTTTTTTACCTCCATAGCTCAGCAAAGTAGAGGCTTTCAGTTTTTAATAAGCTTTTCCTCTGATGGCTCAGCTGTGGAGAAACCTATCAAATAAAAGCCTTAATTCTAACGCTGATCAAGAACCGTCAGTCTCAGTCAGACTTGGACGTTTCAGCGGCTTATTGTTGGAAGAATGTTAAAATATAAAAGTCAGACTATGAAGTAACAAAAAACAGAAATTAGTCAGATGGTGAAAGGTCTCTTAAAGCCATAAAGCCTGACCGTTCTTGGTCAGAGTAAATGCTTGACATAGTTTCTTCCCCAACTTCAAATCAAATCTTCTTGGCAACTATCTGGTGTCTCCTGACAAACTGAAATTTCAAGGCTGTGATCAAACTATGTGGTATGAACAGTCCAAAATTTGATATTTATCACTAAAAAAATGGATACATACCAGGAAAAAAGGTAGAGAATCATAATGTCGTTACCTATTTTAAACATTTACCTTAAAAGAAAGTGGCGATTTGACTGTCAAATTAAAAGTATCCACTTATCAAATGGCTTCAGGAAAACAATTCCATATAAATACAAAAGAAAAAATCAAACTCAGAGCGTCGTTTAGAATACTGTAAGAAATTTGGCAACTTGTCTCAAATTAAAGGCTGAACGGAGAGTCGCTGTTACTTACAGCTAAAGGACAGAAATCCACACACACTGGAGACAGCTCAAGTGATTTTTTTGGATCTAACTTGTATCTAGAATGATTGCTGCTAAAAAGATGTACTATAAATATTGTCTGACGTTACATTTACACTGTAGTGGTTTTACCTGATTCTGGTCTCCAAGGGTGACATCATTGATTTCCTCGCACGTTTTCACAACATTCATCCAGAATCTTATGTGTTTAAAAATCACTTTTTCTAATCCTCCAGTGTGTGTCAGCGTCACGCAGATCATTGATAAAATACACAGTTAGTCCTCACAGGCTCCAACATTCAGCTTCATACGCTTGTTATCGCATCAGCTACACGATTGTATCCGGAAAACCTGCGCCGGGAAAAAAAAAGTGAAAACGTATATATATATATTTATAAAACCGACAGGCTTCAGTCATCATACAGGGTGTCAAACTGCTGTCACACAAAAATAGCAAAACATTAACGATCCAGGTTGGATGATGGTTGGCATCTAAAAAAGCATTCTGGTCCAGTAGAAGCAGACCAACAGAGGAAATAATTAGCTCCAGTACAAAAAAAAAAAACTAAACAAAAAAAGACAACATGCATATTAAATATATTTGTTAATATGTTTTATATGCTCAACAGGACAGTTGGGAGTTAAAAATAAAATGGATAACATTTAAAATGAATAAATACATAAATAATTTGAGTTGTGATGACACTATATTTAGTATCAACAAGGGAGATTGTGTATTTCAGCTTGTTATGCTAACGCTAATCACCCGCTAACACAAGTCAGATTCTTAACTAGTCGGGCTATTTGACATTTAATAATTACAAGCTCTCAAGAGGTTTATATATTTGTTGCAGTTACACATGAATATCAGTACGCAGCAGGGCCTGATTTTAGTTATTTTTTATCGTCTGTTTAACTACAGCGAATAGAAGATTTTCAGTTGGGTCACAGATTAGCATCTTCTGGCGCCATCATGGAGGTCAGTGTGATACAATTTTACAAAATCCAGCTGAAAAACTTTATTGTGACGTGTCTGTAAAACAATTCAGTAATAATCTTAAAAAAACTGAAAGGTCTGATCAATTAGTAACGCTAGGTTCTGCTAACACCTGCGGTACATTAGCCTAGCGTCCAAGTTGGATTGATTTAAACAAACTACTGATGTTTAGAAAGCTAAAAAATATACAAAAACATCAAATTTGAAAATTAATTATGTTTCAATCCTTTAAAACAGCTGAATTGTAGATGTAGAAATATAATCTTGGCAGCCAGATATCTAACGGCCTCCAACATGGCTTCCAGAGTCTGTGTTCCACCATCTGAAAACCTCAATATTCTGTGTGTTTGATGGCTAATAAGCACAAACAGTTAGGACTAATGCAAGCTAGACTCCAGACCAGATTATACACCTTTTAAAAATGTTTTGTACCTGTTCTCTTTCTTAATAATAAATGTACACTTTCAAGTGGAGATTGGTATACTTGGGTTATTCTCCATTTTTTCATTTTTATTGCGCAGTATTGGGACAGTGAACTAACAGTGTCTGGATTTCCATTTTAGACACATCCAAAGCAGAGTTCAGCGTCTTGCTCAAAGGCTTTATGGCTGTTTCGGAGGAATTGGTTGTGTCGTCTTTCATTCGCAGGACAGTCACGTCAAATGTTAGGCAGACTGAGGTCTAGTAATGTTAGCAAGTGTTGAGAAAGACACTGAATCTCACACAGCTGCAGACTGTCTTTTCTTCTGAAATGGTAAGTCATTTCATTTTATGTAGTTAGAGCAAGCTAGGCTAACTAGGTTACCTAGCTTACCTCACTAGGCTAACTAGGTTACCCAGCTTACCATGTTATATGATCTATGAGCTAGTTACCCAGCTCATAGATCATATAACATGGTATAAATAGCTAAATATATTGAAGACAGGTGTGAGAGATTTATCTGTAGTGTTTAAGTCATACAGAACATTTTATATGGTAGCGGATGACCAGTCTGAAGTCTCTGAAGTGCCTTAGAAATAAACATTTAAAGCAGTTTCACATGTTCAACCTTGTAAAACATCTGTGATCATTTTTTGGTTTACTAGCTATTGTCATATTTCATTTCTCTAATAAATTGTAAATTCAAACATATTTTCAGGTTGGTGCCGAAGCTCAGACTGTTCATCCACTACAATCTGACCTGCAGGCTTTACTGGTTTTTCCTCCAGTTAAGTATTGGATATTTCCTTTTTTCACAGAATCAACTTAAGTTTAGCTTTGTTCACATTAGTTTACCTCAGCCAAAAGAGATTTGTTCTTTAGACCACCAGAGAATGAGAAACATGAGAAACGATTCTACAAAAATGAAAAAAATTGATGGTTAAATTTCAAAATACTGACCTTTATTTTGGTATTTCACCCTTTTGGGGCATTATTGGATGCTAAAATCAGTAATGTAATCAAGTTTGACAGAATGAAAATACTTAATAATGAAATTCAGGTATCTGCAGTACACTGTCCCAATAACTGAAGCTTTTATTTGAGTAGTTTCACTAAAATAAGTCCACAACTGTTTATATGTGTGCCAGCTAAATACAGCCTGCCATCTGCACACAGGCTTTACTACAACAGACCAATACATTACTCCACAATACTCCATTTACTACAGCTAAGTAGTAACACGGAACTTGCAGTAACAACCTTTATTACTACCATGGACTTTAAAGTGTTTGCTAATGCACAGCGTACAGTCGCTACATACTGTAGTTGATCGGTTAGCAAGATGCAACAACAAAGTGGGAAAGAGGTGAAGGCCAACAAACTCACAGATCACGTCTGTCTGCAACAATAATTCATAGTAGCTGTAATGGTAATCATTTTTAGTTTTTGTCTGTTTTAAAAGTGCTTTACAGGAAGTAAATGCTTTAAAAAAAAATACAATAATAAAAGACCAATTTACAAAAAGAAAGTAAATAAATAATGACCCACCATCAACAGCTGACAACAGACTTCATCTATCAGGTCGTAAACGTCTGCAGTTCCTGGATCTGTTCAAAAAGCAGGTTTAACAAACTCTGAACCTGAGATGGGAAAGTTTTCAGTTTCTGAACAAACGATCAGAGTTCAATCAACTCCCAGTATGTTAAGACTTAAACTCGTGTATGGTTCTATAAAATCATGATCAATGGAGCTTTTTATATATTTTTATATGTTTGAAGAAGTTTTTCAGGGTCCCATCACGGGTCTGACAGGCAATGCTTCCCCCTTGTCGACATTAATATAATCACCCAGAGAGTTATTGAAAATTAAAGATTACATGAAATTTAATTGAAATTTCATTCTGCATCTTCTGAGATATATAATCCTTCTCACAATGTTACTGAATTCACCATTAACTATTCACCTGAACAGTTAATGATGTTGTATATGGTATTACTGTAATCCTTGACCATCAAAACATGGGGGGGGGGGGGGGTAGACATCACCTTTTCTGTGTTATCATGTTTGGTTCAGGTGATATGGTGCAAAATACATAATTCAGTTATGCCAGAAAGCAAAATGGCCGCCACAAAGTGTTTTTGCGATGGCTCCATTTTTGAAAACGTTGACGGCCCCAAACTGTACAAGTGTCCCAAGTTTCATGCTTTTATGAAAAAGTGAACATAATTTTCACATATCACCTGGACTAATGATGATTATAATAATTTTATAATGATCCTTTTAACGCAGCAGTAGTGATGAGCTGAGCAGGAGAAACGAGTCAATAAGTATTAACACTATTAAATTTAATTTAATGTGTTGCATTGATCGTTTACCAGGCTTGAATTTCCTTAATGGATGACAAAGTGGTGGAATCTTAATTTATATTATTACATAACATTTTAAAATATATTTATACAGCTGTAATCTGACATTACTCACAGATCTGATTGTAACTTCATAGTCCAACCTAATAATAATGATTTTAGCGATTTGGTCAAATTTGGTCAATTTTTAAACGTTTATTTTACTTATAAATCTTGGCTCAACAGCATTCAGTGTCCACATTTCAATGTTTAGTAAAAGTTACTGAAATACTGTTATAATACTGTTGAAATACTATTATATGTTATAAACATGCTAAGACTATATGCAGCCTATTAAAAAAAAAAACAACTCACTTTTACACATTGTATCCAGTTATTTCAGCTGCATCACAATCCTGCTCACCTCTAATTTCCAATATGATATATATGATAACTAAAACAGCGATTGGACTACTACGGTAATGTTCGGTAAATGTTTCAGTGCAGGGGAACTGTTCTGACAACCTGATCCTCTTATCAACATGCACAACGTTATCTTGCAAAAAAGGTGATGCATAGATTTTATTCAGAGCTGAAGGTGAATCCACAGTGTGAAATATTTGAATCTGTTTGAAGAAGCAGACAAAAATGTGTCAATCAATATCAATACAGTGACAGCTCACCTCACACTCAGCTTGGACGGGAGGAGACAGAAAAACTGAGTTTGTTGAATGAAACCTGCCTTCAAGCAGATTTAGGTTGACAGAGTTAAGACACGGCAGTAACTAACCCAGAGTTAAAGTGAGAGTTTTCACAAAACCTGCTTTTTGGAACAAACCCCTGATCCACGACTGTTGACACCGTTTACATCCACTGCTGGGAAATTATGAGTTTAATTGACTTATAAATCTAATTGAGGAGTTACAATGATTATTTATATTTGGGGCAAAGTTTAAGAACATGCAGGTCGATCTACTGTATGTGGTATTAATAACTGTAACAACAAAACTCCTTAGTTGTGAAGGGTTACACAGCACTCTTTAATATGCTACCCTACATATACAAATACTCTTTCAGTTTGCGTTTGAAGCTCAGTTTTTCTTTCAGGCTTCCTTTATTCTCTATCAAAAAAAACCCTCCCCTATCTATGTTGTTACAGAGAAGAACAAGTCCAGCATATTTTCAATTAAATATAGAATATTTAAGTTAAATTCAGCACACAGGCTTTTGGCACCTTTTTAGTGGAAATGGGAGACTACGGGGATGTAAAAGGAACGTATGACAAACACAAAAACGTTCAAACACATCAAAATATAAATATGTACATACAAATAATGCTTTGATCTTTTTGAAAATACTCCTTCCACTTCATTGTTAACTCTTTCCAACATTTTTTTACCTGCATCATCTACAGTCTTCCCAATACTACAACGTTTGTCTCCTTTACAACCCATTTCTGCTTGACCTTGTACAGCTTGCTCATCTTTTCTCTTACATAGTGAAGTTGCCCTGAGGAAATGATCTTGAATCAGCATCCCAGTGGTTCCCAGTGGTAACTTCAGACTGGAACTTAACTGGAATTATTGAAGCGCAAATCCTGGCTGCGACAGTTCTCAACTTGCAAGAGGCTGTAGGGTTTTTTTTTTAG
This sequence comes from Thunnus maccoyii, assembly GCF_910596095.1. Classification (NCBI taxonomy): domain Eukaryota; kingdom Metazoa; phylum Chordata; class Actinopteri; order Scombriformes; family Scombridae; genus Thunnus; species Thunnus maccoyii. Next base: position 2,977,964 of record NC_056547.1, read on the forward strand.
GTTTTTAAAGGGAGAAACGCTTCAGTCAGTTTCCCAAGCAAAGAAAATGTGGCACTATGAGAAAATTCTTGGCCTTAACAAGTCAACGTTCCAACCGATACTGGACGAAAAGTCAAATTTGGTTCAGATTTGTCATTTTCCAGAGGTTTTTCCTCCAACAAGACCACAAGAACTGGTCAACACAAACACTCCTTTAGCACTTTCAAACAAGGAACCTGCTCTCCCATTGGTTTGGTGGTCTCACTTTTCTCTGAGCCACATCACTGTCAACAGCTAGTTTTGGTAATTCACAAACACAAAATTACAAATGGAGAATTTGTTGCATTTTTTTTCAACTTTTCAATCAAAATATCCGTATTGAACTCACTACACCTCGGTGAAACATCCTTTTTGCGTGGAAATTTCAAAACTGATCCTTGATCAGAGTCTCTGGGCAACTTCCCTCCTTCGCTTGGCATTCAGCTGATGTCATACTTTTGATTTGCAGGTATTTAGCCGTGGTCATTTGGTGCCCCGTTGAGAGCATAATTACTGAACTTCAGCCGGGGACGCGAAATGCCGCAAGTCGAACCAACCTTTCCCGTCTCAGTGAATAATCGGTGCCGATCGGTCGTTGGTTGTCGTCTTCTTGAGCCTGACGCCTCGTCGGATAGCCACGAGAAAGTCTTCCACCTCGCCGTATTCTGTCTCCTCCAGAAGCTCTGGGAGAGGCCGGCGCTCCCACTCTGACACCCGACCGCTGGGCTGCGGCGGTGGGGTGGGAGGATCTGACCCTTCGCCCTGGTGCTGGTTCTCCCAGAGACTGGACTTCGATGACGACGGCCCGCTGCCACCTGGTGACAGAGGCGTGGTTGGGGGGCTTAGTGGGGTTCGTGGTGTGCTGCCATCTTCTGACGCCGCCCTGCTGGGGAAACCCGGATGATCAGGCACAGTGGGGGTCTTGACTGGGATCATGGGTGGCTTGATGGGGATGGGGCCCAAGCTAAGACCCCCAGAGGGGCGCCGCAGATTGGGTTTGGAGGACGGTGTCCGTCTAATGGTGGCGACTCCCGGGGTGACGATGGCGGAGGGGTTGGAGGGCAGGCCAGCAGTGGAGGCGGGGCGTTTGGACTGGAACATGCGGCGGTACGACTGACTGATGTCGCTGTTCCGGGGGATGGTGGAGGATTTATCGAAGTCTGACTGCTGCTGTTCGCCTTCCTGATCCACTCCCACCGAGTAGTAATCACAGTCTGATACTGTAAAGACCAGAGAACAGTTTCAGTATCCTAAAAGTTCAGTTGAATTTCAGTTGTTTTTTTCAGTGGATTTGGGGAATGACTGGGTATCACACCTCAATACTTGAAAAAAATGTGTCAGCAAGTATCAAAATCAATCATTCAAATGCTTTTTTAGATTTTTAGTCTTGTTTATTTTTTCTTAATTAGATATTTCATGATTTAAATAATTTTGCTAATATCAGACATTATTTTGGCTGAAATTAAACAAATGTATCTTTTTTTACCTTAAACTAAAGGTATAGAAAATATATCGTTTTGGTATCTGTGCTGAAATTCAGGTATCACATTGACACCAATATTGACTCTATCCCATCGTTACGCAACTCTTCTTATGAATTAGTTTAAAAGTTCTGGTTGCCCCTGATTCAGCAAACACATTCCCATCATCTATGTAGTGCATAAACTAAACTAGCTACTACTATCTACTTTAATGGAAGCATGACTTGTTAGTAAGTGTGTATTTGTGTGTGTGTGTGTGTGTGTGTGCACCTTGTGAGGGGATGGTGTCCTCTGAGCAACAGGGTGTGTTGGTCTGGCTGCTGTAGCCGCTGGAGCCCTGCAGTGAGTCTCTGCTGGATCCGTGGATGTCCAGCTGAAGGCCTCGGGCCAGGGCTCTGGCCAGCTCCTCATGGGCCTCCCGGTCCTCCTGCTTGGATCAACACACACACACACACACACACACACACACACACACAGTATATTATTAGTTTGTTTTGTCTGTGATTTGCTATTTGACAGCACCAAGACGCCTGAAATGTCATTCTACAGTCCATTTGGATTTGTTTTGCATCTCGTACCAGATGATGTCAAACCAATAACCCGAAGCTGTGTCCAGTCTAACAGCTGCCAGTAGGTCATGTGACTTTTAACGGGTCCGTGTTTACCTAAATAGAACATGTCTTTTAAAAAAAACACCATCTGACCTTAGGCGATATCACAGAGGGGCTTCCTTTAACCCCTTGAGGCTCTTCCCCTGGTGTGGTGACATCAGTGCCGTGGTGGCTGCTGGGATCTGTAGTCTCTCTCCTGTCCTTGTTCCTCTTCAGGGTGTTGACCATGGGCTGGTCATACGGGCCCGGTTTAGCCCAGTCCTACACAGGAAGACACGACCCGAAACAACGCTGCTTTACTCTTTGCTGCTTTTCTCAGTTACAACTGTTAATTTAATCTGTTTTTAGAGTTATTATTGGGCTGTTTGAGCTCCTGTGACTTTAGATTAGAATTTATTAATTTGACATTTTATAGACTGAATGATTAGTCGCTTTAATCCATTGATTAAGACAAGATTAGAAAAAAGGACAAGCGTGTTAAGTTTGAAAACAACCAACTGTGAAGCTATAATAATAAATACACATCACAAATTACTAAAGATCAGGTTAAATTAGCAGCTGAAAAATCCATATTATTCATCTGATAATATATGAACCACAAAAATAAGCTGACATTAGCATTTTGAAGCTGTAGCTAGCAAATATTTGGTATTTCTGCATAATTCACTAAAACAATAAACTGTTAATGTTGTTATAGACCAAACATCAGTGAAAACTTGGTTTAGTAAAGTATTTGGAATTTGAACTACAATCAAACTACAACCATTAATTCTAAATGAAGGAGTAGTTTGATATTTTGGGAAATAAGCTTGTTCGCTGTCTTGCCAACAGTTGGATGAGAAGTTGGATACTTCGCTCAGATCTGTTTAGTAAATACGAAGTTACAGCCAGTAACTTGTTAGCTTAGCGTAGCGAAAAGGTTGTAACCGGGGAAACGGTTAGCTTGGCTCTATCCGAGGGTGTGCTGGACTGTTTCAGAGTTGGGAACAGTCACTTCCTGGAGTCTCCACTGGTGTTTTGGCAACTTCACAAAGATAACAAGACCCAAATAAAACCACAACAGTTTAACATTTCTGTTTGTATGGCTTAAACAAAAAAGATATGCTTTTATTAGTAATATTTAGAGGTTCTAGTCAGCAGATATTTTCAGCTTTAGACAGAACCAGGCGAGCTGTTTCTCCCTGCTTCCAGCCTTTTTGCTAAGCTAAGCTAACGGTAATCACCTGCTGGCTCGGGCTTCATGTTTAGCGTACAGACGGAAGGATCGGATTTACCTTTTCATCCAGCTCCTGGCAAGAGAGTGAATTAACATATTTCCCAGCATGTCAAAACTATTAGTTTTAACCAGTGTTATAACAGTAGAGAGCTGAATGAGGAAGGCTTTCTGTGGAGGGTTCGTAGTGTTGTTAGTGTTGTTTTAAGGTCTGCTTGTGTGTTATGAAGCTGACAGACTGATGAGGACATGAGATGAAAGAAAACAGATGAAAAGATGAAATTTATCCTGTTTGCTTTCAAGTTAGCTACAGAAAAGCCAAGAAGACAGAAACTAAGACTGCATGCATGAACTTGAGAAAAGTTACTATAAAACAGAAAGCATTAAAAGTGAAGACAGGAGGAGGACATCGGGGAGACTGAGGATCAAACCTTCCAGGACGGGATTCTGGATGACGGGACCGTTCCGAGCCCCGAGGAGCAGAGGGGCGGGAAGTCTCCCGACAGGCCGGAGCCTGAACGAGACCACGGCCACATGGGAGAAACAGACGAATAGGAGGGCGAGGAGATGGGAGAGGTGGTGGTGGTGGTGGTGGAGGAGGAGGAGGAGGAGGAGGAGGAGGAGTAGGTGAAGTATGAAGGGTGGAGGTGGGTATCCTGGGGCTGCAGTACCGCTCCGTGCAGACAGAGGGCAGCGTGATGGTCAAAACCATTTGACAACTGAAGGTGAATGAGTGAGGGAGAAAAAAAAAATCAAAAATTAATGAAGACAAGACTGCTGAGGATGTGAAAACATAACGTACAGGAGTAAAAGATGCAACATGTAGCAGGAGACAACTTCTACAATCTGAATTTAACGTCTTAAAACTGCAGCAGAAACCTTTAAAACACTTTAAACTGGTTTATTTGTGTAATTATTTAGTTTTATTGTCAGTTCTAGGGTTGATTACTGATAGCTGGTTGTATTTCCCCATTGATTTGTGTTTCCTCTTAGCTTAAAGGTACCTTACGGTGTTTAATGGACGACCCCTCCCAACCTGGACATAAACTTCCCGACTGCAGCCCCATCAACAAGGCCCAGGACCCTCCTCATGGACACTACATGTTACATTAAGTTAAAAATTACATTATTTACATATCTGTTAAACCACCACATCTAACATGGTTTGCACATTCCCTATCAATATATGTACCTCCCATTCTCTTCAATATAAACTCTAACAGCTCCTTTCAGTTTAAAACACATTTTAATTGTAGATTTCTATTTTATATTTCTTGTTTTTATTGAGTTTTACTCACCAAAATACACTGTTTGTATCATTGAGATCTAATTTAACTGTTGACTGCATTTCTTACCTCATAAAACATCTGCAAAGCCTTTTTTTTTTGTAGAAGTGTTTTAAATCCTGTATTGTTAATGTTTACTAGCTTGCAGATTTCTTCTTCGCTGCTTTTTCTAGTGTTTTGCTGTTTTTATTGGGGAAACTATTGGCAGGACTGTGTTTCATCTATTTTACTACTAGAGGACAAAGACTCACATGAACTACGCTTTGATGCTGAAAAATCTATTAAACATTTTATTTTTCTTATTTTTTTCTGTTAGCAAAGAACAATGTAGAAAACATTAAAGCAGCATAACTGTCGGCAGATTATATCAACTAATATTAAACCCATAAAGGCTCAAATGAAGCTGCAGCTGGTTTCTGTGTTCAAATACTAATGAGAACAAAAAGAAATGTAAATAATATAAGAAGTGATGTTTGTCTAGTTATGATGCTTAAAAGCTTCATGTTGCACCTTTAAACACGTGACGACAAAAACAGACCGACCCAAAAACCTAACAGTGTGAGTGTGTGTGTGTGTGTGTGTGTGTGTGTGTGTGTGTGTGTGTGTTCATGTGTTGATGTTCACCTGTTGCAGCCCAGAAGGGGGCTCATGGTGTGAGGGTGAGGAAGAGGTGGAGGAAGAAGAGGAAGGCTCGTCATTGACAGACTGAGAGGATAAAGGAGACACACACGACTACAGCAGAGCCATGCAGAGAGCGCGCACGCACACACGCACGCACACACACACACACACAGTCAGCCGTTTGCAGGATGCAAGAAAACAGACAAAAAGACAGAAACACACAGACAGAAGAAAGCAGAAAGCCTGTTACGACTACACAGATAAATAACCACAACGTCATCCTGTAATTCAGTCCAGCAGAGAGATGCAGAAGCAGAAGAATCAGCGAGATTTACAAAACAACAGACAAAGCAGCTGTTGCAGCACATAGAGGTGATCAATGAAGCAGAAGCAGGTTCAGCAGGTGAAATGAGAAGCTGAAGGTTGTGAGAACCAGACACAATACAACACATCATTTCATAAATACACAACATTCATCCACAAATATAAATATACAGACAGATTGTGTGTAATAAGATAATTGTTCAGTCAGTAAAACAGTAAAATTGACTGATGTTTTTAACAAAATGTCGTATTTTGCTCAATTTTTGCCAAGAATTATTTTAATAAGATTATCAAGGTATCACATGTTGGAATGAAATTCAGCACTGAAGCATTTATTCTAATATTATTCTAAAACACTTTAAGAGCCTTTAATTAGTGTTTGTAAACATATATAAACAGTTAATAAATGGTTTATAACACTATAATATAGTTATAAGCAGATATGTGTTTATTAATGCTTTTGTCAGCAGCTATAACTATAAGTAGAGACTTGCTGTATAATCAGATGAATGAATTACACAGAACACAGATGTAATAAAATATCCTATAAGTTATAATTGCTGACAAATACTGTACATTAATAATCAATTAAAAATCACCTTTTAGCTGCTGAGAACTACATTTTAGTGTGTTATAAACCATTTATTTCATGTTTATATGGTGCTTATAAATGCTAAATTGGGGAAATAATAGATCAGAAACTAATAGATGCTACTTCTTTGTCAAGTCTGACGTTTTTGGGAAGTTTTCCTTTTTTTTTTTTTAGAGCTTTATGTGTTTTAGAATGTTGTACTTCTCACTTTTCAAGGTCTAAAACAACAATGAATCATCTCAATGATGGAAGATTTAGTTCAGTCCTCATACTGGGTAAGGATCGGTTTTAGTGTCCAGTTTAGGTTCAGATTAGACTAAAACCTGAAGTTAAACATGTATCTGTGATGGTTGAAGTTAAGGTCAGAGGTGAGATTATAATTACAGTATCTTCTCAAGATTAGAAGAACAAATGAGATGAAACATGAACACCATCAATCATGAAGATGATAAGAGGCTCAAGAAATGATGACTGGAAAGATCAATATGTAACCAAATTACAATCACGGTGTTAATTAAGGTGAAGTATTTATTAAAATGAATGTCTATGCAACAATTATCAGCTAAAGTTCAGGCTGTTTTAGGGACGAGATGAAGTTAAAATCATGTAGGAGGCTTCCTACATACCATATAATACTGATATTGATATACTGGAGAATGATACTCATAACATAAATACACATTTTTGATAAGATTTCCTTAAATTATGAGCATGAAATGAGCTAGACAGGATGTTTATAGTTGAAGAATAAGCTCTTGAATGCCCATCGCATGTGAACCTCACCTCTATATGGCTGATTTATCATAATATAAGACGTTTTTAGCATTAATTAAACTAAATGAGACTTTAAAAACATTTTACTTCTGGCGTCTGGCTTCACAAGACCTTGTGTTAGCTGGAGTGACTCAGCAAACACACACACACACACACACATACACTCTCAGATGAGCAGCTGCTTGAAGCTAATGAATGAACGGCATCACAGGTAGAAGGAGGATCAGAATATAACGGAGATATATCGTCTTCATCCCGGTTTTGTTTCCCTCTTTTCTCAGTCAAACTTCATAAACTCAACTGTGTGTACCTGCGAGGTTTCTGGAGGCATGGGTGAAGGGGATTTGGACTGAAAGGCATCCTGGGAGATGAAGCCGGAGTCGTGGGAGGAGACGGAGGAGAGGCGGGCCGGCGTCTGCTGAGGGAGCGCCGAGGAGGAGGAAGAGGAGGCTCGGTAACGGAAATGCGAGGTGGGCGAGTGACAGTGGGAGCCGCTGGAGCGAGAGTCGCTACTGTTCACGCTGTTCAGGCTGCTGTAGGACGGAGAGAGGAAGAGGAGGAAGAGGAGGAAGAGGAGAGACGGACAAGACGTCACAGAGAAGTTCCCAGGACATCATATCTACATTAAAGGAATAGTTCAACTTTTTTTTTTTCTACTACTGTAGAGAAGAGGATCGATGCCGCTCTCATGTCTGTAAATATAAAAGCTGGTTAGCTTAGCTTAGCTTAGCATGAAGATTGGTCACAGAGGGGAAACGTTTGGCCTGGCTCTAACTGAAGGTAACGACAAGTTGTGGTTTTATGGTGGGAGAGACAGTCTGTCACATAACACCCCTACAACCACAAACTGACATCTTTACACTTTGAGTTTTTGTACAGACAAACATGATTTGACAAGTTAATCGATGAGCTTTACAGGTTCTGGTAACCTTCTTGTAGAAAGAGTCTGGACAGATGTTTCCCTCTTGTTTCCTGTTTTTATTCTAAGCTGAGTTAAACGGCTTCAGCAGACAGATATGAGAGTCAATCATCTCATGTAACTCTCTGCAAGAATGTAAATAAGTGTATTTCTCAAAATCTCTCAACTATTCCTTTAACTCTACTGAAACACCTAAGTAACAGCCGGTTAAATTGATCCATTTGAAGTGCAAAGTGCGTCTACTGTGTGCAGGTATCATTTGAAAATCTTGTGAGCAAAGTTTTCAGGACATTTAAGGTCTGAAAAAGAATCGACTGAGTCCAAACGGTTCACAGCGGTGGAGTTTTACTTTGATTTTTAAGAGAAATTTCACAAATGTTTCAAAACAGCCACCATATTTTTCCAATAAAAAATTCAGATGCAAAGTCTTTAAACCCAAACCGATGCTGCCAGACCACAATGAACTTGACTAAACCAGTTTCTTCAAGGCTGGACCAGAAACCCAAAAAATCACTGCTATCATTAAGAACTATTAAAATATTCCTGCTCAGATGCAATCCAGAGGTAGAAAAGCAGCAAAATGATCACTTGTTGCTCTTCTCAGAGTACAGAAATACTTCTTCCTCTTTAAAGAACCTGATTTCTATCAGAAATATTGATTAAACTAATCAATAAGAGCAAGTCAGTAATCTGCAGTTCCACTGTTGAGCCACAGGGAGGCAGCAGAGCAACAGGCAGGATAAAAGACTACATGTACCAGCCCCCTTAGCTTGATGATTAGCACTTTGCTGTGGCCATGGTAACCAACCTGCACATGCTTGACTTCCTGGATACGGTGGTGCTCGGCGACGAGGGTGGGGTTTGGTAGGACCAGGTGCACTCTGAGCCCTTCAGGTCTACGATTACCTGGAGAGAAAGAAAGTTGAGTTCAATGATTTTCTGAGAAAATAAAACAAAACCTTGGAATGAAATTATGAGGTAAAAAACCACCGTCTGCAGTCTGGATCAGCAGACAGCTTCTGTGTTCTCAGATGAAAACATTTTTTTGGGTTGAGTTTGGGTTTCTGGGGAAGTTTTATTGGCCTCAGACTACGCCAGGAAATGGATCAGTGCTGCTGTATCTCAGGGTCTTTTTTAATGAGGGAAACATGTTGCGGTTAACCGTCAATTTAATGGTCAATTTGCTTTCCAACCCTCACCTACGATTCAGGAGTTCAGCCAGAATAATGAAGCTGCGGTTGAAAATGAGCTTCCTCGGCAGCGTGTCTGGGCTCCGTCGAGATCAGGACCTCGTATATCCTGAAGGACGCTGAGTTAGAACTGTTGCTGAGCCAGTTGTGGTTCATTATGTAAATCGATATACTTGTCTTGTATACTTTGTGTTACTGTTTCTACAATAACACAACTCGTCAATTCAAAGATTTATTTCTCAGATGTCTTTGAAAGCCTCACAGAGAAAATAGTCCCTGCCTGCATCTTTACTGTAATTTCACGTTAACTTCAACAAAGAGGAAGTTGACCAAATGTTTCACTTTAATTTAATAGTGCAACTGAAATATCTGAAAGCAAGAGGCGGCTCAAAAGGTGAATATTTTAAAATGTAGGATAGTTTGAAACAAGGTTGGCAGTGATGTTTAAGTGATTTGTAGATAACAGTAAAAACATTCAGTCCAGCCAGTAAGTAGAAAGAACTGTGTTTAATAGCCGAGTGTCCAATTACTTTTGAACTCTTGCAATTTAGCCACTAAGTGTTAAACTACACTGTAAAAAAAAAAAAAAGAAATTTACTGTATTATTTTACAGTTTTTTTGTTTTTTCTACATTAAGTGTAAATACCATAAAAACACAGTAAATTATTTTTATTAAATATATTCACCATAAAATAAAGGCTGTAATCTGTAAATTAAAATAATGGCATATTATAGTTGTTTTTTTTTTAACAGGATTATTCAATTAATGGTCTTGAATGTTAAATTACATTGAATCCTATGTAAAAAATACAAAAAATACACATCCTATCACTGAATGTAAAATTAAGGCAATTTTCTGTTTTTTTACAGCAAAACTTTAAATTCAATGTATAAAAAATGTAAAAAAATAAATATTAAAAAATGGTAGAAAGTCAGTTTGCGTCAAATAACAGTAAAAAATCCTTTCTTTATTCTACAGAGAATTTAAAAAAAAAATACAGATATTTACTGTTAACATTTTCTGCATTTTTACAGTCCAACTATTGTAAAAAAAAAAAAAAAAAAAAAAAAAATTATTATAAAATATTGCTAGAATGTCTATCCAGTATCTCCCACACAGTACTTTCTATACTGATGTAAACTGACTCAAATTAAAGCTGAGACTCGGCTCTTTAATGTCCAATGTTTCATCCACTATTTTCAGATTCAGGTTACTTTATTTGTACATGTAGGTAGATTTGTTCTGCAGCAGAAGACAGGAACAGACAAACATGATAAAGTGCTCAAGGCTTTAAAAAAAGAAAGGAATAACAATAAAAACATAAAAATACATAATCACTAGAATAAATAAGGTAAAATACAAAGTAAAAATAAATAAATAAACATTGCTTCTGCAGCATCTGTGGAACGTTGCTGCATCTTGTTCATCTGACTGACGGCTGCTGGAACAAAGCTATTTTTATACGGCTTTGTTCTCCACCTTGGAACCATAAACCTCCGTCCGGAGGGCAGAAGCTGGAATTCACTGTGCCAAGGATTTAAAGTCGAGCTGCTGTAACCGTCTGGTGTTAAACTGTGACTCACTATTTTATTTCAAACTGAATGTGCTGAAGAACAGAACCTGAAGAACTGTAAGTAAATATGTAGTGTGGTTCTTGAAAAAAGGCTTCTTGTCATTTTACCAAATAAGTGAAATAATTACAGACACACAGGTCTGTGTTGTACCTGCTCGCTGGAGGCGGGAAGCTTGTGTGGGTCCATGGTTAGTGTCTTCAAGTCATCGGTCAGAGTCTGCAGGTGTGTGATCTCCCCCAGCATGGACATCTCCTCCTCCTGACACACACACACACACACAAACATCAACAGGCCCTTAAATCTGCAGCAGTTGTGCATTCAGCCATGTTTTGCATGTTTGGATTATACACCGAGCATGCAGATAGACAGAGAAGTCATGACATAATGCAGGAGTGGTTTGAGAAGTTTCTAGATATAACCTTACAGATCTACAGGCAGGCGTTTTTGTCTGAAGTGTTGCCACATTTCACAGAGCTGCTGCTGCTGCTGCTGCTGCTGCTGCTGCTGCTGCTGCTGCTGCTGCTGCTTCGACTAGTTTCACTCCTAAAAACCTCTGATGTCATTTTTTCTAATCTGACGTTTGGATGTGTCATCGACCACGACAGACGTGAACGTGAAGAACCACTCAGCAACAGTAAGACGACTAACTGGAAGACATCAGTATCATTTACAGGATGTGTCAAAACAGATTATAATACTGTATAAACTCTATAAGAAGACTGAGTGAATCCTCATCAGTTATCCAATGAGAGCTCGACACAGTGATGATCAGCCTCTAAATGATGATGATGATGATGAACCTCCGGCACAAACAACATGAATCATAAACAGCAAAAATAATCCCACAGTCACCATATTCCATGTATTTTATGTATTTTAAATTACAATTACAAGCTAGTCTAGGCTATAAATGTTGTGGTATGTAGCATTAGGTCATGTTATATAGGCCAACATGTCCCTATACAAATAAACATTAAGTGATAAATACAAATAAGGATATAATGAAAAATCTGGGTAAATATTTTTAACTGTTAATACAATTAAGAACAGCAAAACTTCCTTGGCTGAAAACTTCTGAGATGATCCAGAAAGTCTCTTTTTGTTTTCTGAGAAAGTTAATGTTTTATTTATCTTATTAATACCAATAAATGAAGAAAAGTCCATCAGTGAATGTTTGTCTCATGTCTCCCTTCAGTTTCACCAACATATGTTTTATTAGCAGCTGATCATGTAGCCGTTTATATTTATAGTCTCACTTCTAACTGGATAAATTAAACTTTCTGTGTTTCTGATTAATTGGCGATTGACGCAACTCCCAATTAGATTTAAACAGTTTTGAACTCATATGTAGTTCTGTATGTGAAACAGCTTTGACAGTCTTGTCCTCAGTAATCATTTGTTTTATTATTAAAACATCTGACTGTTTGAAAGATTACTGACCACGACGGGCCGCAGCATTGAGACGAAGCAGCAGAACCGACTCCTCTCCTCCACCAGCGCCTTCCTCACCGCCTGCTTCTCCGTCTCCTCCAGCAGCAGATATTTATCGCTGACGTCCTGCATGGCGCTGTCCAGCTGCGGCTGGATGTCTCCGCGGCCTGGACACACACATAAAAACTAAGAGCATGTGCTGCCATGGATACACGGAAAGTTATTAGACAGCAGCTGCAAATGTCACATTGAATTATTATTATTATTATTATTTATTCATTATTGGCTCATCTGCAGATTATTTTCACAATTTACTGATTATTTGTTGCATCTAAAAAATGTCAGAAAATACTATAAATTCCTGAAATAACTTCCCAGAACCCAAAGTGACTTTTACTTGTTTTGTCTGAATAATACTTCAAATTGCAAAGATATGCAGACAAATCTTCACATTTGAGAAGCTTTTTGGTATTTTTGCATGAAAATAAACATTTGTTGCAGATTAATTTTCTGCAATTTGAAAAATAGATGAATCAAGTAATCAAAACAGTCGACTAGAGACGAATCAGCTGTGTGACCACTGAGTCTAGTTTACATTATTCATTTTTAATTGGGTGTATGTGATGTGCTGTCGTGTGTAGTTTTGTATTTTGTAGGGTGTGTTCTGTGTGTTTTTTGTTTGTTTGTTTGTTTGTTTTTGCTTTGTACTGTTTGTTGTTGTGTTGTTGTTTGTTTTGATTGCGGGGGACTACGGATGCAAATTAGCTTCGAGCTAACCGCGGCGCAGTGCATCTTTAATGTTTTTAAAACTGCACACTGTCCCAATCAATCAATCAAATTAATCAATTTCAGTTCTGATCACAAGCAGCAGACACATTTTTGTTCAGTGTTTCTAAACTGCAGATCGTTAAGAGTCTCAAATGACAATAACAACAAAGATAATTTAATGCTCATCACAGAATAAACTTTTAAAAGTGTTGATGAGAATAAAACAGGGACTAGTTTCATAAAAAAAGGTTGTAAAATGTCCAATAAAAAAAAGCTACGACACACAAAAACAATGAGAAAATAATATAAAAAAGATGCCAGAAAAAGTTCCTGAAAGAAAGTCTGTCAATGTACAAATTTAGTCAGTTATGTCTCATCTTCACTGACAAAGACATAATCTTTAAACTGAAGATAATCCAGATACAGTATAAGAGCTGACAGACAGATTATCAACCAGTAGTGAAAACGTCACTTCACTTTCACTAAACTCTTTATTGACGAAGGGAAAAGCCTGTTTCTGAAACTGCAAACAATAGTTAAGAGCCTCCGACGAGCCATTAAAGCACATTATAGAATTAAAAGAGTTTTCTCTCCTTCAGGCTGGAAACTGAATCACTGAAACACACCAAACATTATCAGAAGGGTTATTAATTATCTTAAGACCTCTGCTTACAGAATACTCACATTTAGCTGCACTTGTGAAACTCTGAAGTGTTTCATAAGAGGATTCTGTTTTATTTTAAGCTCTGATGGTTTACTTTGTGATATAGGAAGGTTTTCCCTGCTTCATTACTGTATATGAGACTAAACATGTCATCACCAGTTTAAAAGGTTTGCAGCTACTGTACAGCACGACGTCTTTTACAGCTGTGTGTGTGTGTGTGTAGACTCAGTAACGACGCCGTAACCTGAACACACAACGACAAATCTAGTTAAAGAAATAAGATAAAACCGTCCTTTAATTCTACTTCTTATTTTAAAGCTTCTCAATTTGTCAAGTCTGTCTTAAAACAACAGACAGATGCTCGGATAAACATTATACAACATATTTAGCCTGATGTAATCACTCCTCCTGTTCATAATTGTTGTGGATATTTTGATGGTCAGCGGTGGAGAAAGACTTTTCATGTCTTAATGCTGAAGATGTTTATTGAAAGCAGTCGGCCAAGTGGAGAACCAAAAACAGTAAACACCAGAGTGTTTTGCTCCGATGCTGTCTGTGTCTCTGAGTCCTCGTCTTTATCAGCCTACAATATGAAAAATTAGTCCGTCTGGTTCGCTAGATTCTAAACAAAGGAGCGTTTAAGTCATGTAATTTCAGCAGTTTTGGTTCGAGCGTCTGACTGTGTTGTTTAGGGAAGCTTCCTCTGACCTTGGTAACCATGGAGATGCTGATATACCCTCTATCAGACAGGTTTCTGCCTTCCCCAAAACATCACAGACAGCTGACGTCTCGAGGAGAAGACATCTTAATCTCTGATTAAGAATAACAGTGTGACTCAAAGCCGAGTTTGACCCAATGTGACCTCTAAAAGATGGAAAATTCCATAATAATACTGACCATCAGAAGATCTCTTCTACAGTCGTCCTTCTGAGAAAATGTATCTAAATGTTTGTGTGAAGCTAATATGAAGCTTCAGTCGTCCACATGAGTCAAATCAAGTAGATAACTTTAAATGTTACAGAGTTTTCAGCTCAAAAATCCCTTTTTGTTACTATTCTCAGCAGGGAAACACAAAGAAGGGTTTTCTTTACCAGTAATGTTGACAGATTAACTCAAACATCTGAAGCTTCAGATAAACATTTAAATACATTTTGTGGACTTTGTCTCCCATCACTTCCATTATAAACACATTCATCAGGTTTCTTCTACTGGTCAGTATAATTATGGAGATATTCATCTCCTGTCCTCTCTTTGGACTTTCATGGACTTTATATTCTATATATTTTTCAACAAACAGTCAACAAATCCAACAGAAAAACACCAAAACCAACAACTGATCGATTCACTAACAAGTACAAAGTAGGGATGTGCAGAGAGTCCAGTATTTGTATTTGTATTTGTTGAGGCAGCAAAATTATTTGTATTCGAATAAAAGTGGAAAGAGGTTTAAAAATCCTATTGTTTTTATTACACTTATAATTTTAGAAAATTAAAGATGAAAATTAAAGCGATGTCCAAATTAGGAAATGTGCGTCATGTAGCAGGTGGATGTGACTCCCCTCGTTGAGACCTGCTGATAGACGTCACAGCGGAGCAGAGGAGAGACACTGAGGTAGTGACTGTAACCGACCTGCTCGCTGGAATTTGACATGTTTTGGTTTTTTTTCTTCCCAAAAACAAATAATTTTAAAAATATTTGTATGTAACAAATATTCATTAAACCCCACTATTTGTGCTTTGCCGAATAATGTATTTATATTCAGGCACACCCCTAGTACAGAGCTCCACTGTTGTCAAAAAAATGTGCCGGAAATACTCACTAAAGCTCCAAATGTGTATTAATCCGCCAATGAAAATAGTCCCCAAAAAATGCACCATTTCCTCCAGTTTGAGTAACGTTTGCTAAACACTACAGTGCCCAGATGTTTTAGGGAATTACTGAGCCTTTTTTAATGAAACTACTGTATATATTTGAGGGCATTTGTAAAGGTTTATGTCTTCAGTGGGAACCAGTGGAACCAGCTCGGGACTGAAATGTTGTTTGTGTCCAATCAGATCATATTTAACAAGCTGGAAATTAATTAACGAATCATTTCCATCATCTGCTTCTTTGTTCTTCGAGTGTTTTGAGGATTTACTTTTTTCTCGATCATTTGGTAATCTCATCTTCTGTACTTCAGGACAGACATAAACATGTAATTAAAGTTCTTCATTCCTCCAGTGAGATCCGAGGCCGGCTGCTGCTTGTGGTCAGGCTGATAGACTCTCTCTCTCTCTTTCTCTCTCTCTCTTTCTCTCTCTCACTGAACTTTTCCAGGCGAGAGTCTCTCCGGTGATAAAGAGAGGAAGGAGACGGCTCAAGAGTTGCTTCAAGGGACGGGAATGTTATTTCTGGTTTCCCGCAGAATTCAAGCAACACGACGCCAGAGGCAGAAGAAGATCACTCTCCTCTGTTTGTGTCTCTTTTTCCTTTATTCCCCTCTTTTTTTTTGTTCTCAATCTTGTTTTTCTCAGTTTTATTCTGAGTTTCTGACTTTATCTTTTTTTCCCCATTTCTCTCTCTCCATCTTATCACATTCAGAGGTATGCAAAGATCATTTCTGATTTCTCGTTATACACGCTACATGGCCAAAAGTATGTGGACACCAGGGATCTTGGGTTTATACAGTTCCAGTGCAAAAGAATTCTTAATACTACAAAATAAAGTGTTAGTTTAGACAATAATGTGCTTCCATATTTGTGTCAACAGCTTGGGGAAGCCTCGCTCTTGTTTCAACATGACAACGGTGCACAAAATGTGTGTGTGTTCTTTTTGTTTGTTTTGATTGTTTGCCCAGCTGCTTTTAATTTATTTGTTGTTTATTCAGTTGAAGTAGAACAGCTTTCTATGACTATAATATTCATATTTGCTCAGCAGATACTGCTGTGTGAGTGTTTATGCATTACTGCTTCTTTATTGTCAATAAATCTCATGTTTGGATCCAAACCATCAATGAACTGATCTACTAACAAGTATTGTGTTTGTGTATCCAAAGCCTGATATATCTTCTTCTGATCAAGTTTTCAGTCTCAGGAGAGTAGTTCTGTTTAAAGCAGACGCCACATGTCATCCAGTGCAACAATGTGGCTCATTAACATGTTTTTAATAGTTTGTTGGCCTTGAAAATGCAGAATATAGCTCAACTTTAAAAGGTTTATACACCATTAACCTCCAACATCAGTGAAACTCACTAATGCTCTTGTAGCACATGTGTGTAGTGTTCAGTTGTCCACATACTTTTGGCCATGTAGTGTATGTTATGAGCTTGGTCACGTTAGTTTGTTTAGAAACGACTAATAACAGCATCATGTTTTCAGTCTCAGGAGAGTAGTTCTGTGTAAAGCAGACGCTACTGAGCATGTGCAGGAACACGGTTCTGTTTACAGCTTCATTAGCTTGTTGTGCTACATATCAAAACCTCTTGACTTTAGAAAAATAAAGTAAATCACCAGAATTATCTTTTCAACTTACAAGTGAGTATAAAACAAGAAATCCTCCAAATGAAACTCCAGATACGTGGTTCGATTATGTGACTCATTATGGAGCAGTAATCAGCAGGACGACATCATCTGTCTGTACTTTCCAAAAACCGTTACACATCAGATAAAACGATCACTTCGTTAAGGTCAGAGAAACATGTGGGGGGTTAAAGTTAGGCCGCCTTCATCGTCATGGCTACAGTAATAACCACGGGGTCACATCAACGTCATCTCTTTACCAAGAAAAGGATGAAGTTGACTCTTACTGGATTCTTGCGACATGTTTATTTCCAGGCGTGAAAATTAAACAGGAAGTGACATCATCGCAACTGATCATGTTTTCAGTCTCAGGAGAGTAGTTCTGTGTAAAGCAGACGCCACATGTCATCCAGTGCAACTATGTGGCTCATTAACATGTTTTTAATAGTTTGTTGGCCTTGAAAATGCAGAATATAGCTCAACTTTAAAAAGGTTTATACACCATTAACCTCCAACATCAGTGAAACTCACTAATGCTCTTGTAGCACATGTGTGTAGTGTTCAGTTGTCCACATACTTTTGGCCATGTAGTGTATGTTTCTCATGTACCACCTCTATTTCTCTTTCTCCTCTTCCCTCCATCTCTCATTACATTCATTCCAACTCAGTAGACTTTTCCTTTTATTTTCCTTCATTTCACTCTCTCTCTCTCTTCCTCTCTGATTACATTCATTTCATTCCAACACAAAGTCTTTGAAACTCGTTCTCTCTCTCTCTTTTCTTCTCTCGTGACATTCATACCACTGCGGAGGGAGTTTCCTCTCCTGCAGTAATAACAGGCGAGGAGGGCGACTCGACCACATCTGAGGTTGCTCTCGGGGTCAATCCCGGGTCTTGTTTATTTTGTCTTAAAGGCTCAATTTAAAGCTGGAAGCTTTCCGTGTCCTTTTGTCAGCAGGAACAACAAGCTCATGTTTCCAATCCAGCTCAGTATCAGGCCAAAGTGTGTAATACACCTGCTGTTCCACTAGAGGACACACATGTATACTCAAGGCCAACAAATCCATCTAGCAGCCGTAGTTATTATGACCCTGAGTGACACAGTTCAGATGACGTCTATATGAGGAGGAGGCGGGTCGGGTGGATGGTTAGATGGTAAAAAGTGAATTTAGCTGCAGGAGACTGCTGTACACTTCCTGTTTCCAACCACAAGTTGGGACGGTTTTTTAACAGGACTAGATCAAAACCTTATATATGGCTGGACTGTGTGTAAAACTCTAGAGAGCTCTTAATTTGAAAATGATACAGGAAGTTGCGGCACCAACAAATGGTGTAACTTCATCACTCAGTCACGGACTTTATAGCGTTTATAGGGCTGACCCCGCTGTTGAAGTCTAACCATAAACAGTAACAAGGATTGCTGTGGTGTTTACTGTTTACTGA
The DNA here is from genome assembly GCF_910596095.1 of Thunnus maccoyii. Taxonomy (NCBI): domain Eukaryota; kingdom Metazoa; phylum Chordata; class Actinopteri; order Scombriformes; family Scombridae; genus Thunnus; species Thunnus maccoyii. Next base: position 2,996,372 of record NC_056547.1, read on the forward strand.
CGACAAAAGGTTGCCTAATTTTAAGGATGTAACTTTGACTTCGTACCAACATGTTTCAAGTGATCATTTTAACCCAAACCCTGATCTTTCACTAAACCTAACCAAGAGGTTTTGAGAGTTATTACAAAAACACTGTTGACGCCTGCTTACATCATAGGCGCCGCTGTAGCCTACTCTGTCGCTAATGTTGAAGCTGTAAAACGGTGGAGAAATTGTTTTGAGTGTCACACAATCCCTGTGAAATGACTCGTTTCACTATAAGAATTTGATCCATTCGGTTCGATAAGATTTGGAAAGTCTAGAAGAGCTGCAGGATTAAATTATTTTATCTCCATTCAAGTTAGCAGAGAGCTAACTGGAAGTTAGCCGTCTCAGCTAACAGAGAACTCTAGTGCACATGCTCACTGTGACATGTGTTAAACGCTTTGGTGATACTGGGTTGTTCCAATCATAATAAGACTCACTTCAGTATGATGATCCAGACTGGAAATACTTGTTTCTGAGGGCAGAAGACTCGTTACTTCTGGTTCTTTGCAGAAGATGAAAGCAACACAACGGATACCCCGACAGTCTCTGGAGCTGTCAGTCACTCTGAATGTGATGGATTATTGTGACAAGTTTCAGGCTGGTTGACACATTATTCTGTGTTGTGTGTGTTATGCTGTTATGATATTGTATAACTTAAATGATTAGTCAATTAATTGATTAGTCAATTACTGGATAAACAGAAAATTTAATAACAATTTTAATGAATCGTTTAAGCCATTTATCAAGAACAAATGCTAAATATGGTTCCAGATTGTCAAATATGAAACTTTTTTTTCCGCATGTTTCTGTTTTATATAATTGTAAATTATCATAAAATTTGGGACTTTTGGACTGTTGGTCAGACAAAACAAACAATTCATCACATTGAGCTCCATGAACTTGTGATGGACATTTGCTAATATTTCCTGCAGGATCTGGGAAATTGTGATGGAATTTTTCAAACAACAAAAACATTAAAAAATAATTAATGGAGAAAATTATCAGCAGATTAATGGATAATGAAATAATCGTTAGTCGTGGTTCATTTCATGGCCGCCAGTTTTAATTTAAGTTTTGTTTTACAGAAATATTGTTATGACGGACGTCTCTGAACACCTCATGAGCCTTGGTTACTGTTGCTATGCAGAAGAAACCAGTTACAGGTGTGAATCAGTGGCCCAGAATCCAAAAGTGAAGTGATTTAATCTGCAGATTGTGTTTTTGTGTTGTCAGTTTTCTCAAAAACGACACAGTTACGCAACAATTTTAAGCTCAATGATTGGATGTTTCTTACTGAAGTGCACCTTGGGAGTCGTGGTTAACTCTTACCCTGAGTTTTTTATGTCCACAGACTCGTTCAAGCGGCTTTTTATCAAAGAACCAGATATTTTCTAACACAGTTGTTCATCTTTTGTACTGATGATTCGACCTGCTCCAGCTGTGAGTCACGTAACGTCGTCTATGGGAAGAAATTATTGGGGATTTTGTACATCCGGCAACCAGGAGCGACCAAAATAGCTTGTCCCATTTCACAGCTCTATTAGCATACAGTATGTTATACCATCCTGCTGTGTAGTGAGTCACTGTGCTGCGTTATTGTGAGCTGCCCTGCTGTGTTCTGTTGCGGTTCGGTTGTGTAGCACTCGACATGATAGAAATCTTTTCTTTTAAGGCTTCAGTGCGACTCCGGTCTCCGTTTTCTGTTATAGAAGAAGAACAAGGAAGTAAATAAGAGGAGGTTGAACTTACCGAATACATCAGCTGAACAGAGACGAGTGTGATTGGACACCACAAGAAGGGAAGCAGGAGGCAGCAGAAAAAAAACAAAACAAAACATGATATTAATTTTTAAATCCTCATATATCTTCATAATGTTACATCCTGTAAACACCACTGATTTAATTATCCAATGATTACTGCACCACAAACTGTTTAATTATGGCTGAATCATTCACATTATTCCGCCCACGTTCACATGAGCGGCTAAATGTGAAGCGGCGTTTTGTTTCCGGCCTAAACGAGACTATTTGATAATAATTTCTGAGCTCAAACGGAAAAGAGATGATGAACCTTTCTTGGCTTTCTTCTGCAGCTTCAGAGTGTCTGAAGATCTCTTCTTGATCTCCTGACGGGCTTTCTTGTACTCTGTAAGAAGGACACGAACAGCACCAGAGAAATAAAGTTAATGTGAAGCATGTTTATGAGTAGAACAGACACATAAATATCAACTAAAGTTATAAATACGTCATCTTTACTGTTGGATTCTCTCTAATCCATAACAGTGTGGATTTACAGAAATACAGAAATATTACATCCTTTTTTTTAACATTTCTTTGATTTTAAAATCCCCGTCTGAGTAAGTTTATGTTGTCATGGTTACTTGCATTATTACCAATGTCATTATGATTTTGAATGTGGTTTTCTTACTTCTGCAACAGAAGCTGGAAGTTCTGTTATTACTTGAGCTCAACAGCAGACCAACAGACAACATTTAAAACACATCTAGTAATATACACCAGCGGTAGATTAATTGATTACTAATCGGACATGATTTGTTTTTTACCCATTAGATCTTTTTTCCTTTGGTAACTATGGACTGTTAGCGTGCATGTGCGTATGGAAAAACGTGGTGCCACATGAACAAGAAGAAGTCTTGTTCATGTGGTTGACACCAAAGAGAAGTTTTTCCTTGAGCTGATCTGACACTTTTTCCAACTAAGGTCCAAAGATTTATTACGACAAAGTCTAAAAGAAAACATAGCAGGTTGAGTTATAACAGAGGACGAGACGATTATGTGTTCACAACATCAGATATTCTTTATTTTTTACAGAGAGTGTTGCATTATGGGTTGTTTAAAGACTCATTTTTGCTAAGCTAGCAAGCTAGCAGGCAAGTCCATTTATAATGAGTCTGTTAGGAGTGTTCAGTAAGTCCAGTTTAACCAGTTTCTCTTTATGCTGGTGTCTCCTCTTTAGCCTTTTAATATTCAGTATGAAGACATGACTCGTCACTCTGTTTGTATTATTTATTTGTTTTCTGTGCCACGCTGCTGTTTTCATGATTTTATTTATTCTCTTCTACATTTTTATGTGTTTTCATTTGATCCTCATAATTATGTATGTTTATATTGATTTGATTATAAGTCTCATCTCTCTGTGAAGCACTTTGATAAACATTTTGTTGTTTTTAAATGTTCTCTACATATAAACTGATTTGACCTCTGACGGCTCGTGTAACGTGTTTTACCGCCACCGAGGACGAGTGAACACGAGTCGACTGCAGAAACACAGCAGGGACCAAATTATCAAGAATCACTGGTGTCACAGATGACGAGAAGCTCAAAAAGACGCTGTCAGAGAAAATCACGCCGGACGCTTCCAAGAGCCTGACAGGAAAGTGTGAGAGCATGTTACATCTTATAACCAGGGTCGTCTAATATTCAGGACAATACTTTAGATTTCCTCTCTGTGCAACGCTGCGTGATGACTATTCAATCTGTGAGAAACAACACACACCTAAAGATACGTTCACACAGTTATATACATCACATACTATACAATCAAATACACACACAGACAATATATATATATATATATATATATTGTCTCCATTTGAGTCTGTGCTTCAGTTCATACAGGATCTGTGTCGGAGTGTTTTTCTACCTTTGGCGTGGTCTTTGTCCAGAGTGTTGGCGACTCTCTTCCACTCCTCCATCTGCTCCTGTAGAGGGTTGATCAGACAGTCCAGGAAAACCCTGGAAACACACACACACACACACACACACACACACACACAGTTAGAGCTGTGTGTGCACTATTTCATCTCAACTGCGCCACAGCTCCGGTCATAATTATTACGACCACTAGATGGCGTCTTTCACTCAAACTAGCTATTATGTCGTTTTTGGGTGACTGACATTACGACAGTCTCTTAATTTGTAATATCATTGGGAATTTTGGTTACTAAAAGGAATACTGAAAAAATGTGATATCGTCCGTGAAGTTTACCTTCATACTTTGGACAGTATGATCGTGAAACAGGTGTTAAAAAGTCTTAAACTTGTTGAACCTTGTATAAACCCTCAATCGTCTCTTAACCTTAAACGACGGGTTCACAGTTTTTCTTCTAACAGCCAGTATGAACAGGAGGAAAACCTCTTTCACTGCTCTTTTGGGCTCCTTAATGTTGTTTTAAGACGCACTTGAAAAGCTGGGAACTCGTCCTTTAAACACAGTTATTATTATTATTATAATAACCCTGACAATGAAGGTCCCAGAACCTTCAAGTACTTACGATCCAAACCACCATTGAGTTGTTTTTGAACCTAAACCTGACCAAACCCTCGACCACATCACCGTCACATCATGAACCTGTTTATTTTCCAACAGTGATTTGTAACGGGTGTGAACGGCTGCTGACAGGGGCGTCGTTCTGGAGCACAAAGCCTCATGAAGCGGCCGTTTGCACTTAAGACAACCACACGGAATAAAATGTTCAGTTTTTAGGACCTAAAAACGTGTTGAACTTTGTCTTTTTCAGGCTGATTTTGTGTAAATGATCCAAGATTGGAATGAGGAGGTAAAAGTAAACCCCGGTGCAGGTTTTATATCCCATCTCGGCCCCCTGGAGGAGGAGCCGGATGATGACGTGGATGTTCGTATGTGCTGATGCATCATATAACGGATTCCTGTGTGTGTGGTCTGTTTACATCGTCCGGCTACAGAATATGTCTCTGTTTACTGGCTCGACTGGAGGTCTCATCGTCTCATTTCAATCTGCCAAACTCTCTCCTTCCATACTGGGAGAGTTAATGGACTCAAGCAGAGAAAGGAAGAAGAGGAGGAAGAAGAAGAAAAGGGAGAAAAGAGGAGGCTGGTGAAACGACGTCATCACAGAAGGAGGCAAAGGAGACGTGAAAGACTGAGAGAATGAGAGAATAGAGGAGTGAAAATAGTAAAATAGACTCATGTTGATACATAAATCTAATAATATCAGGATAATTACTTTTAGCTGTAACGATGCAGTCAGATGTACTGAAAGAAGAGGGAGAGAGAGCAAGATGGAGGATGGAAAGCTGAAGCAGGAGGAGGAGCAGGTTGCCATGGAGAGCTGGGAGGAGATGCTACACCTGTTCATCACACACACACACACACACACACACACACACACACACAGATCTACTCACATGGAGAACTGGCGGAGTTTGGCCTCGATGCTGCGGTGCCTCATGCACATCCTGGTGAGGGCTGAACCGATGTCTCTGGTTCCTCCTGAAAAGACAATCTGTCAGTCAAGTTCCATCTCTAACTGCAGATACTGAAACTAAAAGCTTGTTCACATTCACATAAGTACATTTAATAATAATAATAAAACTTAATTTATATAGAACATTTCATACTAAAAAGATTCGGTGCAATGTGCTTCACGAAACGAAACAGAGAAATGTAGCAGAAAGGATTAAAAAAGAGATTTAAAAAGAAATAAAATAGTAAATAAAATGACAGTTAGGTAAATGCAGCATCATCCTCCTGGACACACAAAATAAACGTCCAGAAACACGTCCGTCCTCATTCTTGCAACGTTTGATGAGAAATATGCAAAGTTCAGTATAAAAACATTGTTTTCAGTCCGACTCCAGTAGTACAACACATCGTTCCTCTTCACAGCGAGAAGCCACGCAGGGAAATAATATTTTAACCTTGTTATAATACAGAACAGACTGACGTTACGAACCAGAAAGACACAACGCTACATGATTAATATTAGGCTAGTTAGTATTCTGGGGATGTAAAAACCTTGTTGACGGGACGTTCTGAGTCTTGTACTGATAGTTACAGTTCCCATCATGCTTTGAATGTTGCAATCAGACAGTAAATAGTGATGGTTTTTATCTCATATTTACTAGCAAAGGAGCGCTCCTGGTCCAGGTACAAACAACATCACCGGGCCTTTTATCCAAATACCAGCTTCTTCTCTATACTGTAGGTGTGCACTTTGCAGGCCACAAACTACGAAATATGAATATAAAACTACTTCCTTACTGGAATGACCCAGAAAAGAGGACAAAACTCACATAAATAAACATAAAAGACATTAAAATGAGGGTATAAGCTGCACAATATGCGGTCAACAGCAGAATAAAGCACCAAGGCGGATGCATTAGACAGAAACACCAAACCCTGAAACCCCTGAAACCCCTGATGCTCTGCCAGTGTTTACATTTTGGTGGATCTGCACCATGAACATGCAGGCTGCATTAGCTGCTATCAGTTCCTGTTTGTACAGTAACCACAGATGTACAGACAACAATTAGACGTCCAAAGAGGTTTGATAATCCTTCATTTAAGTAATAATCCCTCTCTTGCCTCTCATCAATACTAAAATCAGAAGTCAAGGTGATCTCCGGGATTCAGTGTATGTTTGAGAGCCGACTGTCGGAGCAGCAGAAGAAGCTCCACAGGCATCCGAAAGGGCCAGATGGTCGTCCTCTCTCTCCCCCAGACGGAACACTCCCTCCTGGGGAAAAGTTCAGCAGACCTCAGCCTGTCAGCCCGGAGATCCAACAACACCTCCACCGCTCGCTCCAACACACACATGCTACTGTTTGTCTTCCTCCTGATTTAACTTTTTGTAAATCTGTCAAACGTACTTGTATTTTATGTTAATGAATGTGAACTCTCAGCCGGAGCGAAGGGGGGGTGTGTGTGTGTTCTTGTATTTCTGTCTTTGTGAGGTCCAGATTGAATCTCAGGCTTTGCGAGTGAAGACTTTTGTCGTTAAACATACTGCACACTTATTTGAATGGTTACAGTCCGTTAACGCAGCCGTGTGACAACGCAGAGAACCTGGTTCAACTATTACTGCGACACAACATGACGTCATCCAGCAAGAAGCCAATCACATACATGCAAGCACGCACACATTCCTGGTGGATAAAGGTGTGGCTGCATGACGTTTCCGTTCCACAAAATTTCCACGTTCATCTGTAACCTGATGGTTTGTTAAATAGAAACATCAGAGAAGAAAAGCAGAGACACTTTCAGGTGATTGGATGAACCGTCCGTCTATCACTAGCTATCGCTTCTCGCTGTTGTCACACCTAAACTACGCACACAGCTGCCAGTAGGACGCTGACTGACACGAGTGCATAACTTGAAGCCAGTCAAGACGGATTCTCAGGTGATCTAGTGAATCCAGCTGCCTCACAAGGTAAACGTCTCTGATGTAGGTAATAAATAAATATCGATCATGTTAATCACAAACTAGAACGGGAGTGTAAAAGGGACGTTACAGTTTGTAGTAGTAGTTATCCATTTCCAAACGCAGCGGTTCAGTTGGCAGATGGAGCACATTTCCACCCCTTCAAAGTTGAACAAACATGAATCTGACCAGTAAAACCAGCAGAGGTGACTGGACATCGAAAAGAAACAGGAAATACAGGTTTAAACTAACCTGCCGGAGCACAACTTCACTTTGTAACATGAAGACGTGTTTCTAGTTTCTAGTGTTTACTGTGTGATCGTCATGGTGAAAGATAACAGTTGTAACTTTCCAGAGTTGTAAAATCCTGTGTGTGAGAATTACAAAACATTGTTCATTTTGACTTATAAACCTTTAAACGTATTAATCTGAAGCTCCAACTGGACTCCTTGGTTCATATCTCGTGTCTCGGTTTGAATCCCCGACTCGGTTGGGACTCGGTGGAGGTCGATGTTTGGTACCAAGTCCCAACAACCTGTTTTTTACACAACATTCACACATTTTAAAATGCCTTAAATGCAAATTACATCTCTCAACTCTCCACTCTGCTGACTATTGATCTTTGTATTTGTATGTCGGGGGGTCGGTGGTGCTTTTAGGGACCGTTAGACGTGATGTTTTGTACTTTGGAGGCGACGTCAGACTTTTAAGGGTCTGTTTTTTAGTTGTTGCTGTTTCGGTCTAGACGACAGATTTTCTGGATTTTCTCTGGAAGAAGAAAAAGAACCAAACATGACGAATAAATACAATAATAAAAGTGACTGTATTTATAATTTTCCAACTCTAAAAAGTGGATTTAGTGTTCAATTACTCTTTAAGGTGAACTTTTTTAATTAAGGAACGCCTCATATCAGTGAAATGTCCTCACAAGCTTACAAACGTGTGTGTGTGTGTGTGTGTGTGTGTGTGTGTGTGTGTGTGTGTGTGTCTGGGGTGGGGTAGTGAGCACTGCATTGCACCACTGACACCTCTCTCCTCTCATCTGCACTTCCCTCTCTTCCCTCCACATGTCCTCTTTCCTTCCTTCCTCCTCCTCCTCCTCTTCTTCATCTCTCTCCTCCTCCTCCTCCTCCTCTCTCTCTCATACAAATCTCTCTCTCTCATCATTTCCCTCCTTCCTTCTCTCCTCTCCTAAGATTTCTCCTTCCTCACAGAACTAAATAGAAGAACAATACAATTATATTTCGGGTAGTTGATTGCTTATTGATTGATATCAACTTCTCCGTGGCCGGTTAGGAAGGACGTCTGACTTTAAAATGACATTTACAGGCAACCGTAACCGTAGGCGACGATGACATTTCACTTCCTCCTGCTCTTTAATAGGTTGCAGGGGATCAAAGGTTACTCGGACACTAAATACAGCATGTAAATCTTTCCACAGAGTCTCAGTTTCAAGGCCTGTGTTGCATTGTGAGGTCTGGATGATAAGGATCAAATCTTCCAGCAGGTTGTATGTAATTGAAATTCTGACCTGATGTTCATCCTGAGGGCGACACGAAGGTCTGACGCTAATTTAAAACCCACAAATGTTAAACTCATGGTGGTGCTATCCATCGCTAGAGCCACTAGCACGACTGCTAACCGTACAGATTGAGATTATAGAGATGATAGAATGACCCGCAAATGATCCGACACATGCAGAGATATTAAAAGGGACAGTTACCTCACTATAAATGATGTATCTCAACACCTGCAGGCCACAGAACCTTTGCTACTCAGCCGTGAGGAAATTATATGAATCATCCGAAAAGACGGATAATAATTACACACCTTTATAGAGGCTGCTCATTCTGTAATTACCTCGCAGTCTGTCTCCCTGCTTCCTCCCCTCATCATCACTCCCTGCTACGCCCATATCAACCAGCACACTCACTCAATCATCATCATCATCATCATCATCATCATCATCATTCACGTTGCTACTCGACCGGCCTGTTCTGTGTTTCTCACTATCTCACCGGCTAATAAAACAAACATACAAAGTTTGAGAGCTTACAGGAGGACACAGCAGAGATAAAACGCTTAATGTGAGTGTTGAAATATATCCGAGTGTCATTAGTTGCACACACTGACCAGACAGAAGGAGAAGCTATAAAGGTAAGATAACCGGATGCACCAATCAAAGGAGCAAAAGTGGTAAAATTGCTGTTTTTCTAGAGTCTTTCATGCATAGTGGTCACTACAGCGAACAGCTATTCAAAAGCTGTTTCCTTATATATATGCATGAGGTTTTAATGGTATAATTGCACATTAGCCAACACAGTGGACTCTAGTGTGTCGTCCCATACACTGCCATCTATTGGCCAGCCTTTGTAAGTGCAACACAAATTTCTCAAAACCAAGATGGCCGCTCAACAGCTCAGGAACATCTTGCCAATCCTTCAACAGTAATAGACCCTTGCAGGTAAATAAAATTTTGAAACATCAAGTAACAACTAAGGAGTAATACAATTGTTCAAATTTCCAAGTATTGATTTTATGTTGGGAGAAAATGACAAGTTCAAATATTTTCATGCCTAAAGAGGAATAAAAACACTTCCTGACTGAGGTCATAATTCATGCGTGAAAGGGTTAAAGAATATGTGCGGGTGTTGTGCTTCACGTTGTAAACCAGTGATGTGTGTTGCTCTAGTTGCCCTCGATAGAATGAACAATCCTTCCTAAAATAAAATGAACTGACTTGTTTTCATTAGAAACAGTGAACACAACACTGACATATCATTAGCTTCTAAGCTAATATGTTGAACTTGTTAGCAAACAGTTGCTTATTTCCACGTCCAGCAGTTATGGAGCAACATTATCATTCATGTGGAGTCGTGTTTCTGTCCACCTGGTGAATGTAAGTCCAATATTCACTCTCTTTTAGCTCTGTTTTTGTTCTCCACCACCTCCTGAGGGAAATATCTGGCTCTTTAGCTGCTAAATGCTAGTTTGCTAACTGTTTGCTAGCGTACGGCGGCTTTTTACAGCTAAACAATGAGCTGAAACTCGCTATAAAGCTCTGTAAAGCCGAAGGAAGCTGCCATACCCAACATAATACACACTGTGAGCTCATATAAAAGTATTACTTCAGGTTTTCAGAAGGGTCTTTTGGGGTTCTGAGGTCAGTTCGCTGTTATGTGTTTCATCTTCTCACTTCAGACATCATCTCCTTCCTTCACCCCGTCTCTCTCTCTCTCTTCGTCATCCCACTCCTTTCTCTTCACACATCATCCTCTGCTCTCTTTCGTTTCTTCCTCCTCCTCCTCCTCTCCTTGCTTCAAGTCGTCCATTTTTCCCGCTCTTCCTCCTCTCTTCTCACCTTCTCACGAGGTGTTACCTCCTCTCTTCTCACCTCGTCTCCTTCTCTCCGCCGCCGAGCTCCTTTGAGAAACGAGGTGTTATACTTCTGTATCAGTCCAGGCTAAAATTCCCATCAGCCACTGCAGCGTTTCAGTGCTTTTACAAAAGGCTGTTTATGTTTTAAACTGATATTCGCCAATTATTCGTCTCATCAAGACCTACAAATTATACAATGACACCTCTGAACTAAATCCAACAGGAAGTCCGCAATCAGCCTCTCAAAATAAGACTTTGCCCCAATTTTGACCCCCGAACAAACGCTATCTCCTCCGAGGGCGTTAATGGTGTCGGCTTCAAACTTTAATAGGTGACTTATGACACTGTGCTGAAAACAAGACAACAAGACAGACATGTCTCACCCTGCAGAAAATTCTCATCCTGTCGATCAATCTTTCAAAATAAAAGCACAACACACTTGTAAAAAATATCCCGACCAAACGCTGCTTACAGCTTTAATTAACTCTAAACTTTAATGCTGCATCTCTGATACTTTAGTGACACAGTTAGCAGAGTTTCATCTTGTATCAGCAGCTCAAAAGGGTCACGGTCAGTCAATTAGTTCCTGGTCAATTCAGCTGATTGATCCGACTGTTGACTTCTCACGATGGGCCTGTGCATGTGTGTGTGTGTGTGTGTGTGTGTGTGTGTGTGTAATAATGAGTAGCACTGAGACCCAATTGACCCAATTTAGTGGGACAGAGCAGCGTCTCTGTCTGACCTGCAGCTGGTTCGCTCTGGTCTCGGCTGCAGCTGCAGACAGAACGGCCTCGAGGCGTCAACGCGGCTCATCTGCATGCGAGTCCAAACACGAAGCCGTTCAAACCCTCAGAGGCAGGAAGTCCTGATCGTAGCACCGCGCAGGGAACCAGCGGTAGGACGACGACGGAAGAAGAAGTTAAAGCTGCATTCATGTATTTTTTTTTTTTTGTCACTTGCAGGAAAATCGGAGCTGAACTTTCACTCCAGTTTCAGCTCTTATTTTACAGAAAAATGTGTCTTTTTAGCTTCTAGATGCGACTCTTTCACCTGCTTTTCTCTAAATTTGTGTGAAAAATGGTTTAAAACATGAAAACTACCACAGCTTCAGTAGGTTTCTGGGTGAATTACAGTAAGAAACAGCAGAAAGAAGCTTCCAGTGAGGCATCAAACACAATCCAGCAGTCTGAATGTAACCTTAATTTAAAACTCGCAGCGAGTCTCCTGACCGATTTTTCCGAGACGGATAACCTCGCTGTCGAGCTCTGGACGCTCTTAGCCTGGCGGACGGTGCTGTGCGGTGCTCAACAGTAGGTGACCTGGAATCTAAGACTGGAATTCAAACCAGCCTCCCTCCCTCCCTCCCTCCCTCCCTCCCTCCATCCGACTGGGATGTTAACTCAGCCGTCACATTCCCACAGGAGCCGCTCTCCACACGAACACTGGTGGAACTGGGCTGAGGAACCGGAGCAGCTGAAGACACACACACACACACACACACACACACACGTAGCGGCCCACCAGGACAGGCAGTAAATCACTGTCCTCTAGTAGGAGACTATATTTCTTGTCTAGTTGCTACAGGGAGGTTACGACTGGAGAGCTATTTTTGAGAACTGGAGCATGAGGGGAAGAAGAAGAAGAAGAAGAAGAAGAAGAAGAAGAAGAAGAAGACAGGATGGTCGGAGCAAAGATAAGATCATATTTAGGACATAATTACAGATCTGTGGGTTATTATTTAGACTCCGACAGCATCTAAAACCTCTTTTCTGATGGACGCAGCCGCCTGATTCTGCAGAACTTTCTGGAACAAATAATCTGAGTGTTTAAGTGATAAAACGCAGGGTGTGAAATTCTCTCTCACGCTCTTATTTTAACTCTTCACACAATGATTTCCATCACTTTTCACACTAAACCAACATGCATCGAGGAGATCAGATGTTCCCCGTTTGTATGATTCATCACGTCAACACTACAAAACACACAATAGAAAGTTATTGAGGATCAGGGAGGAGACGATGACAGCAGGCTTTTCATCTGCAGCCATTTTGAACAGATGGAATAAAACTTTATAGGACAACTAACAATTATTTGTCTTATAAGGTTAATCTGAAGATTATTTTCTAAATTATGTCAAAAAAGTAATAAGCAGTTAACTTATCTGAAGTCTTCTTTTATCCGACAAACAGTCCAAAATCCAAATGTATTCAATTTACAATGAAATAAAACAGAAAAAAGCAGAAAATCTTCACATTTGTCAAGCTGGAACTAAAACATTTTTGACATTTTTGCTTAAAAAAATGAGTAAAACCATCAATCTGTTATCAAAATAGTTGCCAAATAATCCAGATGTTGATTAAAACATCACTAAATACGCCACATAACAACACCGACAGCATGAAAACTCCACGTAATAAACTACAGTTAACACATTTTAACAAAAACACCCTGAAATTATCATTATAATATAACACAGATGTTTATTTCATTACGTAGTTTTGTTTTCTATAGTGGTTGGAAATGATTCTTTGGAATATGCTCCATATTAATAATAGTTTGCTTGTATCATCTGTATATAGATCTGTGAATGTATAATTATGTTTTTGGATTTTGCACCGTGACGACAAAAATAACAAAATAAAAGTTATGCTTTAACAAAATAAAAGAAAATATGTAATTGATTTGTGTGTGTGAAGATTTTTATTGTGCTTAAGAAAAGCATCTTAAAAAGAAAAAATAATAGAAAATTTAAAAGAAAAAAACGACATCTTCAGATAAATTAGTTCATCTGAAACATACTGAAACTTTAACTACACAGTAAATCTTTATTCTTACATTAATTGGGAGTTTAATTACATCACTTCCTTCCAGAAACGAGCTGCAGGAAACTTTTAATAAATCACATTTTTCTGACCTAAACATCTAAAAAGGCATCAACTCATAAACTTCACCTGAACTCTCAGAATCATGTTTTAATAATCGATGCACTTTAAATACATAAAGAACATATTTTAGTAGGATGTGTGAGTTTCTGCAGTATTTGTGCTTTTCGAGCAGTAAAGGAATGTTTTATTCTGTGTTTTTGTTGCTTGTCAGTTACATCACTGTGAGGTCAGAGAGAAAAAACCCATAAAATTAAAAAAAAAAAAAAAAAAAAAAACATGTTAAAGTCTCAACAAAAACTTCCAACTTTTGATGTCGCAGCTCGCTCTCTCGCTCGCTCGCTGCCGTCTGATTGGCGAGATGTAACCAATAGTCAATATTGAAACAGCCGCATAGTGTTGCCTGCTGGTTGCATCAGTCAGCATCTCTCTCTCTCTCTCTCTCTCTCTCTCTCTCTCTGTCTCTATATATTCCAAGGTCACTTTACCACTTCAACAGCTCTCGCGTGTCAACAAGCAGCACAAGTGTTGTCGTGCCGCCCCTGTCAATCTCTTTAAAGCTCCGAGTTAATGCTAAATTAAATAAATACCAAGTTAAAGTTAATTAGCGACATGTCGGAAAGGTCACATTGAGCTCAGCGGGATACGACGAGGAGGAGGAGGAGGAGGAGGAGGAGGAGGAGGAAGAGACGACTCGATGTAAGAAGAGCCGCAGGACAAAAAGCAAACATTCGCTTCAATTTTACAACCAATTATCAGTCTGATTCTATGTCTTTACTGCAGACGGCAACTTTTATGGGTGCAGAAGAAGAGAAGGTCACAGTAGAGACATGCAACACATCAAATCAAACTGCCTCTAATATTCCACTGCGTTACACCTACATCCTATTTCAACAGGAAACTGAGACGTAACAATGACACCTTACAGGAAAATTTCTGCTTCCAAAGAACTCACAACGCTGTAGAATGATCCCGTTAAACAAATATTTATTATTTATTGCATTTGGAAAACGTTTCAAGCTCAGATTCACCAGTTTACAGATGAATATTTTATAGTGTTGCGAGTCTTCGAGGAGCAGAAATCACCAACAGTACACAAGAAGAAGAAAGATGTGTTTGTGCACATTGAGACCTTTAAAGACACCTGTTTTAACATTTCATGTCATGTATGAGTGCTGCAGAGAAAAATTAAATGAACAGTTTTCCATGTATTGTCTATAAAAACGTTGATATGCTCATCTGGATCTGTTTCAGTTATTACTGTAAATGAACAGCCTTTGTTGCCCTGGGTTCTGTCTCTCAGGCTACATACATAATCTTATTTATGTTGGTTGTAGGTGGCCTGCAGGCTATACTCATGAGCATCGTTGCATGTTTTTTGGATAAAAACATTTGTACTCTTTGCAGTAAAGATCTGAGGAGGTTTGGTGCAATTAACAAAGCGGCTGCCTTCAAACTGCACCTTCCTACAATGAGTCACTCATCAGGACGTATAAAGTCCACACCGGTCTGCAAATGAATGACGTCTGGTAATATCATCACTGTCTGGTATGAAATTATGATTCTTCTTGTTCTTGTTGACTCCCCGTGGTGCATTCAAGAAACGCCTGAGAACTCAGCTCTTCTGTGTACACCTCAACACTGGAGCCCTTTATTAACCTTTATAGCACTTAATTGATTATTGCACTACTTTCTTGAAGTTTATTGGTATTTCTTATGCACTTTTCTACTTCCAGTCACTTCTTACTTTAATTTTAACACCCGTCTGTCTAACACTCTTTCTTATTGCACTTGTACCTGATCAGCTACTTGAAAATGTGTACTTCGGCTCTTTTGCGTCACTGTCTTCTAACGTTTAATCTCTGGTCCACACTCCGGAGCAGAAGGTGGCGGTAATGCACCTAATACGCTGGTTGCCAACCGCCGTTATAAACCAAAAAGATTTTTTTTTCCAAACAGAGTGGTACATCCTGTCAGCCGAGATGTTTCCTATCTGTGCAGCCAAACCCAGCAGCTCCTTGACGGACTGTTAGCCTCTAGCTAACGTTAGCCCCGGTTCTGCAAGTGGATCCAACCAGAGAACCGAGTCCCGGTTTGTTATTCAGATTAAAGTGGGAAGAAACAGCTGATCTGACGGGCGGCTGAGTGGAGCGCAGCCTGCGGAGGAAGGACCGGGACCGCCAGGGTGAAACAGTCCACAGTCAGGCGGCGAAGGAGAAGGCAACAAATCGGCCTCTCATAATCGGCAGACATGGCCAATATTTCATTTTAGAGCTTTTATCGGCCGATACCGATGACGTGCCGATAATATCATGCATCCCTGCTAAAAGTGTCTGGAGTTGAAATGTATGGCTCACTACAGAGTAAACTAGTGAGAGTGTTTTATATAAAGAGTGGTGAGAGAGAACGAGGGAGTGATGTTGGACGCTGCTCTGCTGAACGTTCACGGTTCCCAAAGAGTAAAAGTGTAAAGTCAGAGACACTGAGTTAAATTTAGGATCTTGACTGAGTTCAAACTGAAATAAAGTTTACATTAAAACATTTCTAAATGTTTTCAGAGCCTCATGTTGCCTCCCTGTTACATCACACAGCGGAGGGTCACTTCTTTCATAAACAGTTCAGTATTACACATTCACAGAAATAATATGGAAAAAAAAAGAGTTGGCATTCTCCTTTAAATAGGTTACAGTACATGTGTGGTGGGAGTTCTTGGCGAGTCCAGTCGGAGGAGTAAACAAAATTCTTCGCAGCTCCTTCGGGGGCGACGAGGTCGTGCAGTCCTGGAATACCACACACCGGAGCGGGGAGGGGAACGGTCCAAGGATGCCTGGTAGTGGAGGCTTAGGATGCCTTCTGCAGGAGTGTGTGTGTGTGTGTGTGAGGGGGGGGGGAGAGAGAGGGGGGGGGGAGTTACAGCAGAGTCTTGGGATTCTTTAAATAGGTGTCTTGGGAATATCACCGCTCTCTGATTACGTCCTGGAGTCGGACTGATGGATCAGTTTGCTGCTGTTGGGATTTTACTATCATGTATCAGAGCTCTGCATCTTCTATGATGGATGATCCTCCCTGAACAGCAACATTTTAGGATTTCTAACTCTTAACTCCTCAGTTTTATGAATACATGTTTGTTTTGGAGCCCAGTTTCCCCCCCCCCCCCCCCTTCTGGTGAACAGGTGTGGTGGATCATCTGGGCCTTTAAGACACCATCAGTCTGCTTTCAGAGGGCAGATTTGGACATTTTTTTGCCTTCATGGCTGCTGAGCCGTTTCTGTTATAGCTGGTATCCTGGTGGGAGGGGCGGCGGCGGAGGGGCGGCGGCGGTGGAGGGGCGGCGGCGGGGACGGTGAGAACTGTCAATCATTGGCTGCTCTGACCTCGGCTCAGTGAGCTGCTGCAGGAACGCAGAGCAGGAAAAGAGACAAAAACTGGAGCGAATCTTTGCTTTATAAAGCAGCAGCTTTAATTATATAATGGATTTAATTAAAGTATTTATGGAAAAAAAAGTCCAACTATTATGAGAATAAAGTTGTAATATTTCAAGAAAATAATGTTGCATGAAGTCAAATCACTTTATTATTAATTGAAAGTCATTCTTGTGATATTATAACTTCACTTTTTTTCTCAACATATTTTTACTTTAGCAGATAAAATACTGCACCAAATATCTGAAAACTGTGTTTACATGAAAATTGGAATCCTGGTTGTGATCATATTTGAGATACGAGGATTTCTTTCTCACTGTAAACTAATGATTCAAGTTGAAGGCAGATGTTGAACAGCTGGTGTTATATCAGAGTTCAAACTTTTATCTCTCTGCTTTTCTTTTTTAGCAGCAAAAAGCAACGAGCTGAACTGAACCGTCTCTTCTCTTCGCCGTGGTTACCACCACAAACATCACCAGCGACAGATTATATCAACTGTTATATAATGAACTTCACCTCTAACCATTGTGGCAAAGACTAAACTCATCACCTCCACATACCAATTTCCTGGAGAGTGTTATTTATATATGCAAACACATAACTGGTATCAGATAATAACTGGTATACTGGTGTCTGTTTGTAGCTGACAGACTGTCTGTCAAACTGCAAAAAGTTTAAATTTTAAACGACACTGAGAATAAAATCTTGCAAAACGCTCCACGAACAAATCAGACTATCACTTGTCTTGTTATCTTCACAGACATGGTGGCAGGTTTATCAGCCTCTGTGGAGCTCAGGATGAATATTTGGGGAGATATTCATCAAAAGATGAACAGTTCAGTTATTTCTCCTCCTGTGGCAGCTGAGAAAACAGAGAGAACGAAGTGAAACAGCTCAGAGGAGGACGAACCAAACCTCCGAGCCATCACTGCTCAGTTACTCCCTCACACACACACACACACACACACACACACACACACACACACACACACACACACACACACACACACACACACACACACGTGAGACGGGTGGAAACATGTTTCGATCTACAGAGAAACAGGAATGTAGAAACAAGATCCTGCTGTGATATCAGACGCTCTTTAATTCCAACATTTTAAAACAACGTCTAACGGTATCGTCCACAGCCTCGACACAGCCAACACACACACACACACACACACACACACACACACACACACACACACACACACTCTTTGAACTGAGACTAAAACAAAGTAAAGTGAGCGTTTAATTTGTTTGACCCGAGCTGCTTCCAGCCCCCCGAGCAAAAAAACCAGAGCTCTTATTTGACCGCTAATCTGTAGTCTGAAAGCGTTGGCAGGCTGACTGTGTGTGTGTGTGTGTGTGTGTGTGTGTGTGTCGGAGAGCTGGCCCCTGTATCTGAATGCTAAAAGCTTCTGTCACTTCAGAGTTCGACCTCGCCTGTAAAGACACTGATGCTGCTCGGATCAAAGCTGACATAACCTGCCAACAGAAAAGTAGAAAACTGTACTGTGATATTTATTCTACTGGGTGTCTGACTTACCAAACATTATTTTGCTCATGTTTTTATGGTTTTTAACCATTTTAGCAGTTTGTCAGTCAACTGCTTTAGTCAAGTCTGAAATATTTCCACAATATTTAATACAATTAGATAAATTACCATCGAATTTGATAAAGATATTCACAGTCCTCAGAGGATGATCTCCTGACTTTTCCTCTAGAGGTCAAAGTTTTCATTTCTTTTGTGAAATAGTTTCATATCTACTACATGGGTTGGCACAATATTTCGTAAAGCCATTGTCTAAAGAACTATGATTAATCCACATGACAATTTTGCATTGATGGACAATATTTATTAAATGTTAAAGTCCTCTTTGTAGTCAAAAATAATGTCAACATCTTTTTTTAATATATTGGTAATTGTTTTGTATTATTAAAATGAAGAAATAGGGAGATTGTGTCGGTGTCTGTGTTTGATTGACATTAGCTTACATGCTAATGCTGTTACACCGTATGGAACGGAGACAAACGTGCACAGTAGCTACGTGTCATTGGCAGACTGTGTGTGGCTAGCAGTGGTACTGAAGAGTAAGAACCAAACCAGTATCTAACTGGGTCTGAAGTGACATCTGCAGGTATGTTTACATGATGTTTAATGTGCTGCAGCAGAGCAGCTAATTAGCCGTCTAGCTTGCTTGCTAACTGACGTTAGCGGTGCACTTTTCCCCCGTGGTTCAACAAGCTAAGCTGCAGGACAAGACGTGTGTTCATGTTTGTAAGTTAGATAAGAAGGACACTTTAGCAGGAAAGCTAATGTGGGTTGTTGTTGTTGTTGTTGTTGTTGTTGTTGTGGTCTGTAGCTCGTGTTGTGTAGCAGGATGCTATCAGGCTCAGCGTGACCATCTGCTGTATTGATGATAGAACGACACGTTATCGCTTTATGTTTTGATTCGCTGTGTGACAGCTGGATGACTTGTTTTGTCTAAATAGCTCAAAACCATCAGATATTCAATTTAGTGAAAAACAGCAAATCGTCACATTTGATGCACTGGAACTGAAGAAAAAATGACACAATTAATCAATCAATCAATTAACAGTATTAATAGATTAATTTTCATTGCAGCTCTAGTCTAAGAAATGCTGCTTCTTCAGGCCGAGCTCTGAGGAACAGGAAGTGGCTGGGCGGCTTTACGCCTAGTGGTCAAAGTTGGAACTGCAGGTCACATGACGGCCTGGGACCCAGAAAGACGTTTTGACATACATGGAACGGCTATGAAACTATTAAAAAAATGTTAATACTTGCAACTTTAATACTTTATACAATATAGTATGTCCATTAAATGTTTAAAAACCAACAAGAGTCTTATGAGAATATTGTTTTTGTTTGAGTGAGTTCAGTTTTTCTGGCGTGGGCCACCATGTTTGAAATACTCATCAGGTGTTCCAGCCCGTCCAAATCCTCCGTTGTGTGTTCTTACTTAATCTTCATCATTAAATCATCTCGCATTATTCCATACAAGACAAAAAAAAAAAAAAATGTCTAAAAGCATCAACTATAATTACCAACAGCAGCAGCAGCAGTGAAAGCAGGACGTGTTGACAGTAAACAGCAGTTACTGGAGCGCAGAAAAGAAAGATTTTCAATGTGGAACAAAAAAAAAAAAGACAGAAGAAGAGATTCAAACAGACAGATAATAACAGCGTGATGTAATCGGTGCAGCGTCTTCTGGTAGCTCTTCCTTATTCCATATACACAAGGCAAAGCACTTAATGTTAATTACACACACACACACACACACACACACATAGAGTTTGAGGCAGTCCAGCTTGTGTTGCTTGTCTGCTATTTAATTGGCTGT